>NW_024095943.1:35000-39239 GCF_016699485.2 Gallus gallus | reverse complement strand
TGGATTCTGCTTTTTCATCAGACACACATCCTTGCTCCTGGGCCCTTCAGCCTGCTTTTCACCTATGTTGAAGTGCAATGGGCTCCTTCCTTTCTCTTCCAGATGCTTTCCCAGTGCCTTCTTGATGTGCTCACCCTGACCTTGCTCCAGGCCTCCTGCGACATCCCTTCTGATTTCTCCCACACAGGCACTACCCCACCGCCTTTCGGCCACACCACTTTCCTGCACATCCTCCAGTATATCTGTAATCCCAGTTCCTGCTGGAGGAAAGAGGAAATCCAGAAATTGCACACGGTGCCCAAAATAAAACACAGACAGAGAGGACTCTTCCAGCCCCAGCCTCCTCCTTCCCTCCCTCCAGCAACTCACCTGGGCTCAGGTCTCCTGGCACGGCCTCCGGGCTACGCACATCTGGGATCCAGGGGTCTTCCCCTCCTTCAAGCAGGGAGATCAGCCCAGGCTTGGGGGCTGGAACAGGAGCTTCAATGACAGAAACAGGGGAGATGAGAGCATTTCCATCATTGCGGCACAGTGACTGTTCAACATCTCCACTGTGTGTCCCTCCCCATGGAGAAAGCACCATTTGGGCCTGAATGACACTGGGGCCACAGCTTCCTTTGGAGCAAAGAAAGCTTTTACATCTCCGGAAATTATGAAGGCATATTTGCTTTAAAATTAACTTTACAACAGCATGCTTACTATCTTAGAATATATCACTGATCGTGGCATCAAAATATTTATGGCAATTGAATGGAAAATCCTAAATTCTAAAGGAGTAACCAGCAAGTCGTCCAGTTGCTGGAGCTGGTGGCATCAGGCAATGCAGCAACACAAGGGGTTTTTAAAGTAAGCTGATCTTCCCCCTGCTGACTGGTGCCTGCTGGCCAGCACTGACCCTGGGCTTTTATCACAGTACTGAGCACAGTAAGACCTTATACATCACACACTTCTCTGTCTTTCGTTTGTTTCTATTATTGTGGCATTGGTTAAGAAGAAACTGCAGAGCGATTAGTGTAGGCTCGGAATACAGAAAGTCATCCTGCACAACCAAAGGAGCCCTAACGAGGAGGAAAGGCAGCAAAGCCCTCACCCAGCCAGGCCACGCACTGGTACGTCTCCAGCATCACGTCCCGGTAGAGCGCTCGCTGCGCAGGGTCCAGCAGCGCCCACTCCTCCCTGCTGAAATACACGGCCACCTCCGCAAAGCTCACGGGCTCCTGCAAGCAAAGAGGCTCCTTGCTGGCAACAGCCAAGGCCCAGGGAAGCAGCTCGCACACGACACAAACTCCCGTCCCAGCCGCTTCTCCGGCCCCAGCACACGCATGCTGGCTGAGGGCACCTCCCTCTCCCCCTGCATTCACATCCTTCGCCCCTTGGCCTCTCCTGCCTGCTTCCCACAGCCCCTACCTGACACAGATGTGCTGTGGCCATTTGCTGCTCTCCTGCAGCCTGGGATGATCACGCCTGGAAGGCACAAGTTGAACTGGAGCCTGCAGGGACAAGAGAAAGGGCAGGGCAGCTGGGAAGCAACGCAGCAGTCCCTGTCCCAGCCCAGCCCTCCCCAGCCCATCTGCAGGGCACTGCCTCTGGGATGGCACACCAGGCCTGGCACAGGAAGACAACCAGCAACAGCACTGCTAACGCTCTGGGTGAAGGAGATGAACCTTCACAAAGCTGTCTCAAACTGCGGGGCTGAGAGAACTCATAGCTGACACTCTCTTCAACAGCTGAGGGCACACGGACTGTGTGCCTAAAAACAAAGCATGGCAAGGAGTCGGTCATCTCATCCCAAAACAGGGAGCAGCCCAAGCACCCCTCGAGCTGTCCTGCACAGCAGCATGCTGCACGACAGGATCTGCCCTCGAGCAGGGATGGCTCTCAGGGTCACACCTGCACAGAGATCCCTCGCAGCTTGATGTCGAGACTCCTTCTTGATACAGATCTTCTGTAATAGACTCATGGTTACTTTGGAGCTTTGTGAGCTTCTCTAAGGTTATGTCCTATTGTGAATTGACTTGAGATAGGAAAGGAAACTACTCTGAGCCCCTTGACTCAATGGGAGGGCCACCTGGATGTGTGTTTGTATCCCTATCCTCTATGCAGTAAAGAACCAAGTGTATCCTGCCATCTCCAATCTTGTTATGTCACTGCTACATCACTGCTGCACTGCTGTATTATATCCATAAATATAAAACTGTTATCAGCATAGTGTCAGGTTTGGAAGTAACATATAAAGCAAAGGAGAACTTCACCAATCCTCCCTGAATCAAAAACAACCAAAAAATATTCCACAATATTTCTGGCAACACTGCTGGCTCACGTTCAGTCTAGCATCAATCAATACCCCCAGGTCCATTTCCTCTACAATAATGGCTCACATTCCTCAGGTAAGGAAGTGCAGAACCGGAAGGCGTTAATGGGATGGTACCCACACATGTCAAATAAATGGGATGGCTTACTTGAAACAAACACAAAAATCAAACAACAAAACATCCTACCAAACGGAGAGTATTTTTTCTTCTCCTGAGAAGAGAGAGTATCTGACACCATTGCAGCCAAACCAGCCTGTGACAGTCAGACCACCACCCCCCGCTGCTGTGCTGGTAATTCTAACTGAACCGTGTAGGCAACTTATTGAATGGCAGCGGTGCTGGACAGAACAATTCAGGCATTGGGGACTTATCCTTCTTTGGAACGGCGTCACCTGTTCAGAATTCCCCACCGAGACGATTCCCTGCTTTTCATAGCAGCCCTGGGACGGCAACTGCAACTGCTGTGCTCACGCTGCTACTTGGATAGATACTGGGATAATGCCACTCTTGTTAACCTGAGGACAGGAGACCTCTCCATAGGCACTCAATGCCTGTCTTCAGTACGCACTGAGTATGAGAACAAATTCTAACAACAACAACTTAGAAGTCTCATCCGTGGCCAGGCACGGAAATGAAGCCCACTTAAAGACAGAAATGGAAGTGAATGGCACTGGGATAGTACCAGTGTAGCTGCTTTTCCCACTTGCTACGGCTGATGCAAATGTGAGTGACTGTAGTGTGGATAGGGAGAGAGACACATCCTGCTCACAAGGCCCTTCTCCCCCTCACGTCCTCCTCCAGCTTCTTCCCGCAGCCCCCTTCTTCAGCTCACAAGGCCCTGCACAGGAAGACAATGCACGACACAACAGGTAACACTCTGGCTAAAACACATTAACGGCCATAAATCTGTCTGAAAACGGGCACTGAAAGAACTGATAACAGAGCCCTGCTTAAACAGCTGAGGCACAACGGAGCACGCTCTGAGCCTCGGGACTCAGCAGGAGGGCTTCCACTATGGTTGTGTTTACCCCTGTCCTCCTTCTCCCTTAGCAGTGAGATATGCAGTGTAGCTGCTTCCAGTCCCAGCTGCCAGCCAGCCAGCCAGCCAAGGACAGAAATACCTTGCAGCCGTTCCTCCCCTCGCCTTCGCAGCTCTTCTCCCTGCTGGGCAGAGCTGAACATTCTGCTGCCAGTATTTCAGCCCTCGGCCCACCCCATCTGACAGCGCAGGGCCTGAAGGCACACGCTGGGTGCGGGCCAGCTGAACCCACCTGCACCGAGAATGCTTCCCATTCAGCTGAGCACGCAGTCTGCGCTCCCTTTGCGGGGACAGATGTTGCCTGCTGGGTCTCCGAAGGGAAACTGAGTTGAAGGCTTCCATGGATCCATGTGTGCAGAGCTGCGCAGTGAGGTCATCTCATGTCTCCTGTGGCCCAGAGGAAGAAATGCAGTCCCAGCTGTGTTGCGTTCCAGAAGCCCAAGTGGGCAGCAGAGCACGCTGAGCTCCTCTGCTCACTTCCTCGCTGTCCCAGATCCAACCCCTTCCTGTGCCCCTCGGAGCCCAACCCGGGCTGCAACTCACCTGGGAACCGCTGCTCCTGTCCTGGGGGAACGAGAGCCTCCCGGAGCGCGGGGACAGTCCCACACAGCGTCAGGGGATTGGTAAGAAAAAGCAGTCTTATCCAATGAGAATAACGGGAAACAAACCTAACAGACCTAGCGAATACTAAATCAAATCTACTGAGCATTAATGCCGCTGAATCGAGGAAACTGTAACTTTGTTCGCAGACTTTAGGGAGGAGCGCAGGAACCATAGGAATGCGAGGTCCTTGAAGGCGTGTGAAGGTAAGTAGAGCCGCTGTTTGCTATATAATGGGTGAGAATCCCGTGAAGATAAGAAGGCAGAGCTGCTATTGTGACACAATGC
>NW_024095943.1:0-30000 GCF_016699485.2 Gallus gallus | reverse complement strand
TGCTCCAAAGGGAGCTGTGGCCCCAGTGTCATTCAGGCCCAAATGGTGCTTTCTCCATGGGGAGGGACACACAGTGGAGATGTTGAACAGTCACTGTGCCGCAATGATGGAAATGCTCTCATCTCCCCTGTTTCTGTCATTGAAGCTCCACTTCCAGCCCCCAAACCCGGGCTGATCTCCGTGCTTGAAGGAGGGGAAGACCCCTGGATCCCAGATGTGCGTAGCCCGGAGGCCGTGCCAGGAGACCTGAGCCCAGGTGAGTTGCTGGAGGGAGGGAAGGAGGAGGCTGGGGCTGGAAGAGTCCTCTCTGTCTGTGTTTTATTTTGGGCACCGTGTGCAATTTCTGGATTTCCTCTTTCCTCCAGCTAGAACTGGGATTACAGATATACTGGAGGATGTGCAGGAAAGTGGTGTGGCCGAAAGGCGGTGGGGTAGTGCCTGTGTGGGAGAAATCAGAAGGGATGTCCCAGGAGGCCTGGAGCAAGGTCAGGGTGAGCACATCAAGAAGGCACTGGGAAAGCATCTGGAAGAGAAAGGAAGGAGCCCATTGCACTTCAACATAGGTGAAAAGCAGGCTGAAGGGCCCAGGAGCAAGGATGTGTGTCAGATGAAAAAGCAGAATCCATGCACTGAGTGTGGGAAAAGCTTGGAAATAGATTCCAGTGTCATTAACCACCAGTGCATGCACGCAACGAAGAGCCTGTACAAGTGCTCTGAGTGTGGGAAGAGCTTCAAACGGAGAGCCAAACTAACCCGCCACCAACGCATCCACACAGGAGAGAGACCCTTTAAGTGCTCTGAGTGTGGGAAGGGCTTCAAAAGGAGTTGTGAACTGAAGCTGCACCAGCGCATCCACACAGGAGAGAGACCCTACAAGTGCTCTGCTTGTGAGAAGAGCTTCAAAAGCAATTCTCAATTGAAGCACCACCAGCGCACCCACACAGAGGAGAGACCTTACAAGTGCTCTGCTTGTGGGAAGGGCTTCAAAAGCAGTTATGAATTAAAGCTGCACCAGCGCATCCACACAGGAGAGAGACCCTACAAATGCTCTGCTTGTGAGAAGAGCTTCAAAAGCAATTCTGAATTGAAGCAGCACCAGCGTACCCACACAGAGGAGAGACCCTTTAAGTGCTCTGAGTGTGGGAAGTGCTTCAGCAGAAGTTCCCACCTCAACTTCCACCGGCGCGTCCACACAAGAGAGAGACCCTTTCAGTGTCCTGCGTGTGAGAAGAGCTTCAGAATCTGTTCTGAATTGAAGAAGCACCAGTGCATCCACAGAGGAGAGAGACCCTTTCAGTGCTCTGAGTGTGGGAAGAGCTTCAAAAGGAGTTCCCACCTCACCTGCCATCAGCACATCCACACGGGAGAGAGACCCTTTCAGTGTCCTGAGTGTGGGATGACCTTCAGAATCTGTTCTGAACTGAAGTTGCACCAGCGTATCCACACAGAGGATCGGCCCTACAAGTGCTCTGAGTGTGGGAAGTGCTTCAAAAGGAGTTCCCACCTCTCCTGCCACCAGCACATTCACACAGGAGAGAGACCCTTTCAGTGTGCTGAGTGTGGGAAGAGCTTCAAAAGAAGGCCTGATTTGAAGCAGCACCAGCTCATCCACACAAGAGAGAGGACCTTTTAGTGTTCTGCGTGTGGAAAGACCTTTAAAAAGTGTTCTGAACTGAACCTGCATCAGCGCATCCATATGGAGGAGAGACCCTTTCAGTGTCCCGCGTGTGGGAAGAGCTTCAAAAGAAGATCCGAGTTAAGGGAGGCCCTGCAAGTGCTGTGAGTGTGGGAAAAGCTTCAAAAGCAGTTCTGACTTGAAGCAGCACCAGCGAACCCACACTGAGGAGAGACCCTACAAGTGCTGTGAGTGTGGCACGTGCTTCAAAAGGAGTTCCCACCTCACCTGCCACCATCGCATCCACACAGGAGAGAGACCCTTTCAGTGTCCTGAGTGTGGGAAGAGCTTCAAAAGCAGTTCTGCACTGAAGCGCCACCAGTGCATCCACACAGGAGAGAGACCCTTTCAGTGTCCGGAGTGTGCAAAGAGCTTTAAACGCAGATCTCATCTCAACATTCACAAGCACAACCACAAAGCACAACGGCTGTAGAAGCACCCCAAGACTATGGGAACCTTCAAAAGCAGTTCCAGCCTCGTTACCTTCCGGCACTGCCACAGAAGGTACAGATCCTGCAGAGCCTCAAACTTGTGAGGAGCTTCAGCCAAAACCCCACCCTGGTTACGACCTGTGGCTTTGTGTTTTGAACCTTACAAATCCCTTGAGTAGAGGATGAGCTCGGCAGCCAAAATCCATCTTCTTCTCTGCTGCTCTTCTTTCTCCTCTTTGGATGCGAATTCTGCATGTTGCTCTCTGTCAGCTGCAGTCAAGGTGTTGAGCGGACAGTCAAAGGAGAGTCCAGAGTGGGATGTGTCACAGCCACTGGAAACCCTCTGCCAGGTGGCACGTTTCTGCCAGGGCAGTGTGCAAGGACAGTCACCTCTTATCTCCCCTGGAGACACTCACCTGCTGTGGGACAACAGGTGAGGACCCAAAGGAAACCTCAGCTGGGCCGATACGTCGCCAGGAAGGAAGAAATTCTGTCTGCTGGGAGTGTGGGAAGAGCTTCATCTGGAGCTCAACCCTCAGTACACTCCAGAGAACCAACGCCGGGGAGATTCCCTGTGAGTGCCTTGACTGCAGGAAGAGATCCGTCCAGAGCTGGGAGCTCATCACACACCAGTGGATCCACGTGAGGAACCCTACAGACGTGCAGCCTGCAAGAAGAGCTTTGGCCACAGCTCGAACCTGCTGAGGTAGCAGAGTGTCTGCAGTTGGGTGAAGTCCAGGACATGCCTGCACCAGTGAGTTCACGTGGCAGGAAGCCTTAGAAATGCCTTGAGTGTGAGAAGGGCTTTGTGCAGAGCACGAAGCTCCTCCCTCGCAGGAGATGGCAGTCGTGGCAGAAGTGCTACAAACGTCCCATGTGTGGGAAGAGCTTCAACCACAGCTCCCAGCTGAGCAAGCACCAGGGGATCCACTCAGGGCAGAGACCATAGATGTGCCTGCACTGCAGGAAGAGCTTCATCCAGAGCTCAGTCCTCGTTAAGCATTGCCCAGTCCACGTGAGACGGTGGCCCTGCAAGTGTCTCTCCTACAGGAAGAGTTTCTCTCAGGGCTGGCACCTCATTTCTCATGGGGAAAGCTCCAGGAGAGAGAGCTTGAGGATGCCCAAGGGTGCGGTAGACCCCTGTGCTTCTCCCCACACAGGAAGAGCTGGCAAAGGAGATGGCATTGCTGGCACCCTCTGCAGAAGGGCCTTAACCCAGGAGCTTCAGATGGCCTTTCCTTGCTTCCCAAAGCAGTTCTCTCAGCATGCCCACGTTCCTCTTCTGCTCTTCCTGCCTGCAGCTTTTTGATGCCATTTCCTTAGGAGAAGCGGCTGTGTGGGGATGTTCTGTGTGTCTGTGTGCGTGTGTTGCTCTCAGTAATTTCTGAGTGCACTGGTGAATGTGAGAGAATGGACAGGAGAGCAGTAATGTGGCTCTTGGAGGTTTTCTGAGAATCATCTGTAGTGGAAAGGGAAGGGGGTGAATAAAGTAGCTGAGTTGTTCTGGAGCTTTCTTCACTGTAGTCTTGTTTCTTGTTCTTAAAGTGAATGTCAGCGTGTGGAATGAGGAGATGGATAGGAGAGGGAAAATATTCCACCTCTGCACACACTGGAATCAGCGCAGGCACAGGCAGAGCTCCCAAGAGATTGACCAGCCCCCATGGTGCCCATGTGCAAGGCTGTTATGCATTTCTGGTTTTTCATGTTAGAAACATGGAAAGTTGGAGGCCCTGTGTGCTTCAGCATCATCAGCATGTGTGAGACGTGGTGGGAATGGCCCTGTGAGGGGTGTGCTCTGTGTGATGGATGGCTCTGGGCTCTGCAGGATGGAGATGCAGGGCCAGTGAGATGGGATGGGGTTGCTGTATGTACTGATGGGCTGGATGGAACGGACTTACAGTTAGCAGTGCCATGGTTACAGCCTCTGTGTATGGGTTAAGGGATGAGGAAAGAATGTGCATGTCACTGTGGGAGCCTACTCGAAGCCTCTCAGCCTGGACGGTGATGCCAATTAATTATTCTTAATTGTTTAAAGGTGTATCTCAAGACGAGCCTCACTTGCCCTAGTGGGTCAGCAGCTTCCCGGAAATTGAGAGGGAATAGCACTCAGCCAACGAGCTCTGTGGTTTTCATGGCCAACTGATTATATACGACTGTTGAAGTCACTGGGGAGATGCTTGCACATTCGCACAGGAGCGTAAGTACTCTTTGGCTTTTTAGGGGACGAAGTATCAGTCAGTGGGCAAAATACAGTGTGAGGGCGATCATTTTGCTTCTCAAATCTTCCTACTGCTGATGTTATCTACAGTGACGATGGCTCACATTCTTTGAGCGAGGAAATGCAAAAGTGAGCCAAATGAGAAGCCAGTGAGTGTTTGGTGTCCCGTACTACCCTCCATCAAATGAGGCATTAGAAAGAGCAAAAGGTTGACTGTTGGACACTCATCTTAGTGCATCTTAGTGCTTCACTGACCCAGACCTTAGAAGTGATTCTTTCTGCACAAGCTGACAGGTCAGCCCTCGCCTCCTGTGGTAGTGCCGTGGTGCCAGAAACACCCAGCAGGACTCTGTGATCAGTCCGTGCTGTTGTGTCACAAGGAACAAGTAGTGAGACTGCAGAACCATCAGAGTAAGGCAATGCCAGGGTGAGTGCCAGTGCAGGAGTCGAGGTGAGTGTCTGCAGCCTGCAGGGAAAAGGAGGCAAGCATAGGACTGCATAGAACAGCCTCTGGTGCAGATGGCCAACAGCACTGGCAAGGCTGGAGGGCCCCAACAGGAAACCAAGGTCTTGGTCAGCTTGGCTGCGGCAGTTGTGTCTGCTGCTGATGCTCCGGAGGGCACACGTTGTCCTCGTGACACTGGGGCCTCCTTGTTTCCTTGCAGCCCTGTAGGGAGGCCAGTAGGTGTAGTATCATTCTCCCTCCCAGAACGCTGCCCACCCACATCCCACTGACCGTGGGAGAGCGTTGGGCCATCTGTGAGGGACAGGACCACCTTTCCCAGAGGCTGCAGCTATGGCTTAACCCTTCTGTTTCATCAAACAAACCAAGGGCTTTCCTCAACCTCAAAGCACCTGCACAGGGCCTTTGCCGGTCTGTAATCACGGTCTCCAGTTATCTGCTCTAACACGTCTCTGGGGAGGCTTTGTTGGTAATGGCCCCACAGGGACCAATTAATACTCCAACACTCTCCAACATTTCTGGACAGCATTTTGGCTGCACCTTCATCAGTTGGCTACAGCAGTCTTCTCTCAGTAGCTGAAGCTCAACAGACACCACATACGCTGTGGGGCTCATTACAGTGCAGAAAGACCTAACAAGCCATTTCCCTCCAGTCTTCAAGACTTGTTCATGAGGGAGGTCTCAGTGTGGCAGATAAGGTTTTCAAGGAGCACAGTCCAAAAAAGGAGTTGTCATATTTAAGGCTCTTTCTTCTTACAGCAGACACCGAGATGTCACTGAGTGCAGCACAACTCCTGTGACACGGATGGCAGCTCCGTCAGGGAGAGGGAGGTACAGCCAGCATGGGGATAGCATTGTGGGGATCCAAGAGGGAAATGTAGTCAGTGAGAGCTGATAACTGGACAGTGACTGCAACAGACAAAGATGGGAATTAATGCAGGTGGAGGAGAAAGAAGCCGGTGCAAGAGGAGGGATGCAGGGGGCCAGTTGTGTGGTCGGTGCTGGTCTGGCTGGGTGTGGGGGATGCGTGGGAGGGAGCTGATTCCCCTCCAGGACCCAGGACTACAACCTCAGGATAAGATGCCTCAACTGATTCAGCGGAATCCTGTCCAGGTAGCTGCAGGGAGATGGGGATTGGGGGGGGGTGGGAGGAGCAACCCAGCAGCACAGGGGCCTTCTGCTGCTAGGGGTGCTGCATGGGGCTGGGGGCTCAGAGCTGCACTGCATGCTCAGGGCGTTGCAGAGAGGACATTTCAGGAAGGAGGACCAAACGTGGGACTTTCTGCCCTGTGTTCATTTTCCTACTCTTCTTCTGAGCTAGCCCCCTTGCATCCTCTCCCACCCAGAAACACCTCTGCCTTCAGGGCTGCGGGGTCCAAGGCATGAAGCGCCTCCTCTGCAGCCAGAGCTCCAGCAGAGCAGAGCTGCATCTCTCCAGGCCTGAGCTCATTTCCTTCTGCAGCGCACGGGGGCTGAGAGCAGCTGCTCGGGGCTGTGGACAGCACAGTCTGTGAGGCTGGGAAGGAGCTGAATTTCTCTGAATGAGATGCCATCACGAGGACACTTGGCTCTCTCTCGAAGAGAGATGTCCTTCCAAGCTGGTGAGCTGCCCTGCAGGATGCACATCTCTCCCATAGCATCTCTGTGTTCCCTGAAAGCCCAGGGAGATGAAGTGGAGAGATGCTAAGAGAGATGTCACATTCTAAAAGTGAAACCAAGCACTCCTGCCACTTCACAATGGGCCCACCTGGGTGGGTCAGGACTGCTTTCTCCAGAGTCCGCGGGCAGAGGCCTCTCCTCTTCCTTACATACTCAAACTCATGGAAAAAAATCTCAAGTCGTGGATCTGAACAGGCATTTTCCTCAGAGAAAGAAAAAGTATCGGATCGATTCTGTGGCAGGAGGAAGGTCACCAAGGAATGGTACGGGGTTTTGCCAAGGGAAGCCTCACCTAACTTGCCTTTTTCTCTCCTTTGATGGTTATCCATGTCCAGGAGCGGCAGATGCCCTACAGCAGCTCCATCAGCGAGTTCCTCCTCCTGGCGTTGGCAGACACGCGGCCGCTGCAGCTCCTGCACTTCTGGCTCTTGCTGGGCATCTACCTGGCTGCCCTCCTGGGCAACGGCCTCATCAGCACAGCCGTAGCCTGCGACCACCGCCTGCACACCCCCATGTACTTCTTCCTCCTCAACCTCGCCCTCCTCAACCTGGGCTCCATCTCCACCACTGTCCCCAAAGCCATGGCCAATGCCCTCTGGGACACCAGGGCCATCTCCTACACTGCATGTGCTGCCCAGGTCTTTCTGTTCTCATTCTTGTTGTCAGCCGAATTTTACCTCCTCACTCTCATGTCCTATGACCGCTACGTTGCCATCTGCAAGCCCCTGCACTACGGGACCCTCGTGGGCAGCACAGCTTGTGCCAGCCTGGCAGCAGCTGCCTGGGGCACTGGGCTTCTCCATGCTCTGCTGCACACTGCCAATACCTTTTCACTGCCACTCTGCCGAGGCAACACCGTGGACCAGTTCTTCTGTGAAATTCCTCACATTCAAAAGCTCTCTTGCTCGTACCCCTACCTCAGGAATCTCAGTCTTATGACATTCAGCGTATTTTTGTTTTCGGGGTGTTTTGTTTCCATTGTGCTTTCTTACGTGCAGATCTTCAGGGCTGTGCTGAGGATGCCCTCCGTGCAGGGACGGCACAAAGCCTTTTCCACGTGCCTCCCTCACCTGGCCGTGGTCTCCCTCTCTATCAGCACTGGCCTCTTTACCTACCTGAAGCCCCATTCCATCTCCTCCCCAGCCATGGATGTGTCGGTGGCAATTCTGTACTCGGTGGTGCCTCCAGCAGTGAACCCCCTCATCTACAGCGTGAGGAACCAGGCACTGAAGGGTGCCATCTGGGAACTGTTGTTATGGATGTTTTCCAGTAATCACAAAGACTCCATCTCTCTCCGCAGGTGACTTCTAATGTATCCCACTCTAAGCTTGTGCTCGGTTGTTTTCCATTAGTATGTTTCTTTCTTTCATACAGCCTACAGCATACTTTCATGCAGCAAAGGAAGTACATGGGCAAGTACAAAGTGTTCTGGGGGGTCCTGAAATGTGTGTTTGATACAAAGAGAAGATCTCGTGTTCAGAGGTTCTCCACTGTGGAAAGGGGATTTAGCTGGGGGTCCTGAGGGAATAAGAGCCGGCCGTGAGCCAGCACTGCGCTCCTGTAGCCTGGGTGGCCAATGGTACAACAGAGGGGTGTCCAGCAGGGACAGGGAGGTGATCGTCCTCCTCTACTCAGCCCTTGTAAGGCTCCATCTGGAGCGCTGTGTCCAGGCCTGGGGAAACCAGCGCAAGGAAGACATGGAGCTGTTGGAGCAGGTCCAGAGGAGTGCCACAAAGATAATCAGAGGGCTGATGAAAGACTGTGGGAGTTGGGATTGTTTAGCTTGGAGAAGGGAGGGTCCGGAAAGACCTCATTGCGATCTTGTGATACTTGAAAGGAGCTTACAGGCAGGAGAAGGACTGGCTTTTTATGCTGGAAGATAGCGATAGGACAAGGGGCAATGGATTTAAACTGAACGAGGGGAGGCTAATGTTGGATGTTGTGAAGAGATCCTCCACGCAGAGGGTGGTGAGGCACTGGAAGAGGCTGCCCAGAGCATTTGTGGATGCCTCATCAGTGGAGGTGAGTGGAGTGGCCAGGCTTGATGTGTTCCTGGCAGTCTGGTCTTGCGGTTGGCAAGCCTGCCCACAGCACAGGTTTGGAACTAGATGATCCTTCTGATCTTTCCAACACAAGCCATTCTGTGATTCAATGATTCAGTGGATATAACTTGGACTTAATAAAATCTACTTTGACAGAACTATGCCTCTTGCTTTCCTTTGCTGTCAATTAACCATATCCATCTGTTGGAGGTTTCCTGCGTGTCAGGAAGCTGGGAATTGGTGCCTAGTGCTAACTCTAACCCATAGACTAAACCTTTAATCTAACCCTAACCCCAACCCTAACTCCTAAGCCATAACTCCAACTCCTAACCTTAAAGTCTAACCTTAACCCTTTCTTGTCCTAAACTTCAACCTAAACTCAAACTCTTCCCCCTAAACACTAACCCTCATCACAGCCCTCGCCCTAACACTAACTCAAGTGCTAGCACTTCACCTAACGCTAAATCTAATCCTTAGTGCTAGCCCCGGCCCTAACTCTTCTTTGAAACCTAACCCTAACACTCAACCCTGTCCCTGGCCCTCCGGTTGGTTGGCAGCTGGTTATCAGGTGGGGTAAATCAGGCTGCTGCTCTTTCAAGTCACTTCCCAAGGTGGATGGAATTCTCAGCATGAGTCGGACAGAACATGTTGACATAGCTTACTAAGTAGGTCACTCCAACCGTATGTGAGCCCAGAAATTGAGAGAAGTATGCATCTGGAAGTGGATAAGGAGGAAGAGACTTATTCTGGGAACACGGCAGGAAGGAAGGCCCCTCCTGTGCCGATCAGGGGAAAATGACAAGTTTCTATCTGGTGCGCGTGGCTCTGCATGTGGGATGTGGCATATTTGCTGCGGGCAGCAATTGTGCTCAGCCATGCCCATCAGCTAGCTGACCTGGTTCTTCTCCTCCCTTTTCCCTCCCTTGAGTACACGTGAGTGCACTTCCAGCAGCATCCATGACTGTGGAGGAAGCCCAATTCTCCTGCAGTGTTGGCTCAGCGCTGCAATGGAAGAGGGAAGAGTTTGTGAGACACGGGGGAGTACAGGGCCAGCGCTTGGCCATGCTGCTGAATGAAGCACAGCTGGATCAAGCCCTGAGTCAAGGTGCCAGGCAAGAACCAAAACAGCTGTAGCGACAAATCTCTGTGTAATAAATGCGTCATAAAGAACTCCTCCTTTTCAGAGTTTTGAGGGTTGTCTATAAATCCTCGTCATTTATTTTTCATAAGCCACGGACATACAGCAGCAAGATAACGACTCTTACATTTTATCTCCACGTAGATTTATAAAACCATTAAAAACAAAATCAGTTGTAAGTGACCTTCAGAGATCATCTAGTCCAACTGCCTGACCACTTCAGGGCTAACCAAAAGTGAAAGCACATCATGCAGGGCTTTATCCAAATGTCCCTTGAGCACCAGAGGTCACGGGGCAAGAACCTGTAAAGGAAGCCTTTCCTGGGGTCTATTTGGAATGGAGTAAGTTGGGAGATGAAAGAGAAGCAGAGGGTTTTTGTGTCCGGACTTGAGACAGCTACTGATGTATGGGCTGCATAGGTAGACAGTGAGCAGCATCAAAAACTGGCCGAATGGCCAGACCAGTCAGAGCGGTGGTCAGTGGCACAAGGTTTTGCAGGAGGCCAGTAGCTGCAGGTGTGCTGCAGGGCTTCATAATGGGCCTGGTCCTATTTGACATTGTCATTCATGTCCTGTGATGCTGTTCATCAACAGTGATGCTGTTCCAGACGTATCCCTTAATTCCTTAAAGAATTGATTGGGATCATTGTCCTGGCTGGGTGGCATGTAGTAGGCAACCACTTTACTTCCTTGTCCCTTAATCAGTGCCCAGAGGCTCTCCACCACCTCACAGCCAACTGTAAGCTCCGTGCAGAGCTCACGTGGGACACCGAGGGCACAGCCTTCTGCTGGCTGGATACAAGTGTTGGTTGAAGCAGACAGGACAAAGCCCTCCCTCCATGCCCCCCTGGGTGAACGCCCACCCCGAGAATGGCAGTCCCCCTCCTCCATACCCCATCTGAAATGCTCCTGTTCCTGCAGACGGAGCGCTGCGCTCCCAACTCTGCAGGGACTCACGTCTGCAACAGAAGGACTTTCCCCACAGCAGAGATAAAGCAGGGAAGCTCAGGAGGAGAGGAAAAAAAAACAAGTTTTCTAACCCTTAGTGCAACAAAACACGATGTGTGACAAAACAGTGGGGGACATCAGCAGTTCAAGAGATTTTTCAGGGAGTAAAAGTGGAAAAACTTCTTCATTTTTATTTCCTTCTCAGAAAAAACCTGCTCATTGCTTCTGAGAACATGGTGATGTAAAAAAAAAAAAAAAAAAAAAAAAAAAAAACACAGAATAGTGAGAATGCCTTTTGGGGGAACCTAAAAGGAAAGAGGAGACACATGACTGATGCCACTTGACAGGAATTAGTGGATGCAGCTTAAAAGTAAACCATCCCAGCTCCTGGCTGGGTTGCTGCCTCCTGTTGCTGGGGATCCCCTCCCAGCTGCTAGTTTCCTCCCCACGCATTGGGCTCCTCCAACCCCCAGGGCCCTGCTGTACCTCTCCTGCACCAGACCAGGCCCCAGCTCCCTGGCATGGAGGAAGCAGCGCTCCTCGGTACTGCAATCATCATCTCCTTGCAGCTTGCTGGGGGTCAGGGAGCCTTCACAGAACTGCAACTAAGGACATGGGCAAGCTCCTGCTGGCTTCACTAGCTCACCAAAACCAGCCTCCACTTCCTGCAAACTGCATTCCAAGCACAGCAGCTTTAGCTGAGCCCAGCAAATGTGAAGGCTCTGCTGCAGAAGGGCCTTCACATTGCTCAGACACACCTTCCCAAGGTCAAAGCAAAAACCTTCAACATCAAAGCAGAGCTCTCATGTGGACTAACATGGATTTTTTTACCCTTTAACAAGGATTGAGCTCTGGATGAAGCTCTTCCTGCAGTGCAGGCACTTCTACGGTCTCTGCCCTGAGTGGATCTCCAGCCTGCAGAGCCCAGAGCCATCCATCACACACAGCACAGCCCTCACAGGGCCATTCCCACCACGTCTCACACATGCTGATGATGCTGAAGCACACAGGCCCTCCAAATGTTGTAGCAGTTGCCACACTCACAGCACTTGTATGGTCTCACCTCTGTGTGGGTTTGCTGGTGCTGCTTCAACTCAGAACTCCTTTTGAAGCTCTTCCCACACTCAGAGCACTTGCAGGGCCTCTCCCCTGTGTGGATGCGCTGGTGCAGCTTTAACTCGGATCTTCTTTTGAAGATATCCCCACACTACGGGACACTGAACTGGTCTCTCCTCTGTATGGATGCGCTGCTGCAGGTTCAGTTCAGAACAGATTTTGAAGGTCTTTGCACACGCAGAACACTGAAAGGGTCTCTATCCTGTGTGGATGTGCTGATGGCAGGTGAGGTGGGAACTCCTTTTGTAGCTCTTTCCACACTCAGAGCACTTGTAGGGCCTCTCCCCTGTGTGGATGCGCTGGTGCAGCTTTAACACAGATCTTCTGCTGAAGCTCTTCCCACACTCGGGACACTGAAAAGGTCTCTCTTCTGTGTGGGTGAACTGGTGCAGCTTCAATTCACAACTACTTTTGAAGCTCTTCTCACAAACGGGACACTTGTAGGGTCTCTCCCCTGTGTGGATGCGCTGGTGCACCTTCAATTCACAACTCCTTTTGAAGCCCTTCCCACACACAGAGCACATAAAGGGTCTCTCTCCTGTGTGGATGCGTTGGTGGCAGGAGAGATGGGAACTGCTGTTGAAGCTCTTCCCACACTCAGGGCATTTAAAAGGTCTCTCTCCTGTGTGGATGCGTTGGTGGCAGGTGAGGTGGGAACTGCTTTTGAAGCTCTTCCCACACTCACAGCACATGTAGGGCCTCCATCCTGCGTTAATGCGTTGGAGGCGTCTCAGTTTGGCTCTCTGTTCGAAGCTATTCCCACACTCAGAGCACTTGTACAGGCTCTTCGTTGCGTGCATGCACTGGTGGTTAATGATGCTGGAATCTATTTCCAAGCTTTTCCCACACTCAGTGCATGGATTCTGCTTTTTTATCAGATACACATCCTTGCTCCTGGGTCCTTCCGCCTGCTTTTCACCTATGTTGAAGTCCAGTGGGCTCCTTCCTTTCTCTTCCAGATGCTCTCCCAGTGCCTTCTTGATGTGCTCACCCTGATCTTGCTCCAGGCCTCCTGGGACATCCCTTCTGATTTCTCCCACACAGGCACTACCCCACCGCCTTTCGGCAACACCACTTTCCTGCAGGTCCTCCAGTATATCTGTAATCCCAGTTCCTGCTGGAGGAAAGAGGAAATCCAGAAATTGTACACGGTGCCCAAAATAAAACACAGACAGAGAGGAGTCTTCCAGCCCCAGCCTCCTCCTTCCCTCCCTCCAGCAACTCACCTGGGCTCAGGTCTCCTGGCACGGCCTCAGGGCTACGCACATCTGGGATCCAGGGGTCTTCCCCTCCTTCAAGCAGGGAGATCAGCCCGGGTTTGGGGCCTGGAAGTGGCGCTTTGATGACAGAAATATGGAGATGAGAGTGTTCCCCTGATTCTGGTGTAGGTGCTTGCCCAAAAACTTTGCAGTGTGTCCATCCCCACGGTAAATGATAGCGGGCAACCACGTATACTTTAGAACATTTACTTCAATATTTTCCCAACTGCTCTACGCTCAAGGCTTCAAAAGTGTTGAAGGGATAGGAATAGAGAGCCAATAAATGCTAAAGGAGTAACCTGGGAGTGAACTGGCTGCTGGAGCTGGGGGCATCATGCAATTCAGCAACACAAGGGCTGTTTGCAGAAAGCTGATCCTCCTCCTCCAGGCTGCTGCCTGCTTGCCAGCACTCACCCTGGGGCTTTTAACAGAGTGTTGAGCACACTAAGCCCTTAAAACCTCACACATCTCTGTCTGTCGTTTCTTGCGATTATTGTGGTATTGCTCAAGAAGTAACTGCAGAGAGATTATTCTAGGCTCAGCATGCAGAGGCTCATTCAGCACAGCCCAAGGAGCCCTAACGAGGAGGAAAGGCAGCAAAGCCCTCACCCAGCCAGGCCACGCACTGGTACGTCTCCAGCATCACGTCCCGGTAGAGCGCTCGCTGCGCAGGGTCCAGCAGCGCCCACTCCTCCCTGCTGAAATACACGGCCACCTCCGCAAAGCTCACGGGCTCCTGCAAGCAAAGAGGCTCCTTGCTGGCAACAGCCAAGGCCCAGGGAAGCAGCTCGCACACGACACAAACTCCCGTCCCAGCCGCTTCTCCGGCCCCAGCACACGCATGCTGGCTGAGGGCACCTCCCTCTCCCCCTGCATTCACATCCCTCGCCCCTTGGCCTCTCCTGCCTGCTTCCCACAGCCCCTACCTGACACAGATGTGCTGTGGCCATTTGCTGCTCTCCTGCAGCCTGGGATGATCACGCCTGGAAGGCACAAGCTGAACTGGAGCCTGCAGGGACAAGAGAAAGGGCAGGGCAGCTGGGAGGCAACGCAGCAGTCCCTGCCCCAGCCCAGCCCTCCCCAGCCCATCTGCAGGGCACTGCCTCTGGGATGGCACACCAGGCCAGGCACAGGAAGACAACTAGCAACAGCACTGCTAACGCTCTGGCTCAAAGAGATGACCCATCACAAAGCTGTCTCAAACTGCGGGGCTGAGAGAACTCATAGCTGACACTCACTTCAACAGCTGAGGGCACACGGACTGCGTGCCTAAAAACAAAGCATGGCAAGGAGTCGGTCATCTCACCCCAAAACAGGGAGCAGCAAAAGCACCCCTCGAGCTCTCCTGCACAGCAGCGTGCTGCACGACAGCATCTGCCCTCGAGCAGGGATGGCTCTCGAGGTCACAGCTGCACAGAAATCCCTCGCAGCTTGATGTCGAGACTCCTTCTTGATACAGATCTTCTGTAAAAGACTCATGGTTACTTTGGAGCTTTGTGAGCTTCTCTAATGTTATGTATTAGAGTGACTGTGAACATAGGATTCCCTCCACATAAAGCCTTGGCTAAGCCAGGGACCCGGAGTGTATCCAGCCATGTCCAGGCTCCCTAACTTCGTGGCTTGAGAAGGCTAGGTCGGATGTGGGAGCACTCTGAGCCTTGGGACTCCTTGAGCCAGTGTCAATCCAACTCGGTTCTGGGAAGCTGAGCGTGCAGTTCAGGCAGCAGTGTTAGGATTACCAATGGAAATGGAACCAACTGTTGCGTATCAAACTGCCAAAGCCAGTGTTGGCTCCCAGGTGAGAAACGTATGTCACACATTCACTCTGCAATCATACATTGCCACAAAACGCTGTTCCCAACCGCCACAGAAACAGGGAGGCTGCTGTGCATGTACTTCATGCAGCTGCTGACCTCCGTGAACCAAAAACCACCGACGTTCCCCAATACTCCTTTTCTGCTGCGGCACAGGCTGGAAGTTCTAATGTTACAGCACATTTGGACAAACAACAAAGATCTCTCATTCTCACCCACAATCCTTTAGGCCACACTTACGGGGCTTTTACTGTTGACCTCCTTTGCAAAATGCAAAAGGAGAAGTGGCCTCAACGGATGAAGAGAAGGCTGAGGTACTGAATGAGTTCTTGGCCTCAGTCTCCACTGGCAGCCAGGACTCCAGTATTTCTCACCTCCCTGAGCCCTGCATCCCTAAACCTCCAGCTGGGGACCGGGGGAGTAAATCCCTCCCCAATGTAACTCGGACTGCAAGTCCGACACCGCCTCATCAGACTGAATGCAGAAGTTTGCTGGAGACACCCAGCTGAGCGCTGCGGTTGACACGGTGGAAGGAAGGGATGCCATCCTGAGGGACCTCAACAGGCTTGAAAGGGGGGCCCGGGTGAACCTCATGAGGTTCAACACCGCAAAGTGCAAGGTTTGGCACTGGGGACCGAGGAATCCCAGGCATACATACAGACTGGGAGGAGCAGTCCTGGAGAGCAGCCCTGCAGAGAAGGACTGGGGGTTCTGGGGGATGAAAGACTTCACGTGAGCCAGCAGTTTGCTCTTGCAGCTTGGAAAGCAAACAGTATCCTGGGCTCCAGCAGAAAAGGGGTGGCCAGCAGGGACAGGGAGCTGATTGTCCCTCTCTACTCTGCCCTCCGGAGGCCCCATCTGGAGTACTGTGCGCAGGCCTGGAGCCCCCAGTACACAAAGCAGAGAGAGCTGGTGGAGAGGGTGAAGAGGAGAGCCACAAAGATGATCAGAGGGCTACAAAGACTGGCTGAGGGAGCTGGGCTTGTTCAGCCTGGAGAAAAGAAGGCTGACGGGTGACCTCATTGCAGCCTTCCAGGACCTAAAGGGAGCCCATAAACAGGAGGGGAGGGGAGGCAACTCTGTGAAAGGGCAGATAACAGCAGCACAAGGGGAAATGGTTTGAAGCTGAAGGAGGGCAGCTGCAGGTTGGGTGTCGGGGGGAAGTTCTTTACTCTGAGAGCGGTGAGGTGCTGGAACAGCTGCCCAGAGAGGCTGTGGATGCCCCGTCCATCCCTGGAGGTGTTCAAGGCCGGGCTGGATGGGGCTCTTCCTCCCCAGCAGCACCCAAATGGATGGCAAATGGAAACGCCGTGCCCACTCTGCCACGGGGTGAGAGAGGAAAGGGTGACGCGCTCCGCCCCGCTCCGCCTCACCTGCTCTGCTGGGAAGAGGCGGCCGTTCTCCTGGAAGCGGCACCGACGGCTCCGTCTCTGCCCACAGGGCTGAGCGCCGTCCCGGGATGAGCCGGGAGCAGCAGCCCGGGAGGCGACACAGCGGCAACGGTGCCGCTCGGAGAGACCTCCAGGAGAGGGGAGGGGAGGGGAGAAGAGGAGAGCAGGAGAGGGGAGGGCAGGGCAGGGCAGAGCGAGGCGTGGGGGACACAGAGCAGCGGAGCCAAGCGAAGGCTGAGTCCCGTCCCGTCCCGTCCCGCCCCGCCGGAAGACACGCCGTCCGTGGCCGTGAGGGAAGAGGAGTTCCGGGCTCAGTTGGGCTGGGACGACTGCCTGGGCCGGGCTGCTGGATTTGGGCAGAGTGGCACACAGCATTTGGTTGCGTTTCATTGGTAAAAAAAGCACCTCACCGCCTTCCTTAAGGAGGGTCTGTGTACGTGTAGTTCTGTCTCCGGGCTCCTATCGCTCACGTGCTGAGCAGTCCTTTCTCGGCCAGGCAGCCCCGTCCCTTGTGGGCACTGCTCTTTGTTCTCCGGGCCGTGCACCTTCTCCCCGGTGGGGGGAGGGGAAGGAATGTGCGGGTGGGGGAATGTTGGCTGGATCTGAGCGTGGAGGAGTTGAGGTACCGCCTCCCCTCCCCTCCCCTCCCCTTCCCTCCCCTTCCCTCCCCTTCCCTTCCCTTCCCTTCCCTTCCCTTGCCTCCCCTCCCCTCCCCTCCCTTCCCCTCCCCTCCCCTCTTGTGTCCATTTCTGGCCAATTTTTGTTAATATCCAAATAACTTTCTCAGGACAGTATCTCTGAGAATGCAGATTTTATTCCCAATTGCAGTGGCAGGCATCCCACAAGCAGAAGAGAGTGCTTATGGGGACAGACATGACAGCTTTTGTACCTTGTTCCGCCCCCCCCCCCCCCTACCCCTTCCCTCCCCTGTTTCCCCACTGGCTGGGTACTCCAGGTTCACAATCTTATCAAAAGGTTTACATTTGTTAATCACTTGTTAATTTGTGTGTCATGTGGTGTCAGTCAGCAGCAGTCCTTTTGTCTCTAACATGTCTCAGTACCCTTCTCATTCGTACTGATGTGGTGATTTTCTTCAGATTCTTTGTTAGACAAAGAGTATGGAGGGAGGTGCCAGATCTTCCCCAATATGTTCTTCAGGCACTCCCTAAGGCGTGTTACGAGTTGTCCTTTTAATTTGTGCAGGACATTCTTGCAATGTGTGTGACATATATATATTTTTTTCACGCAGTCTATACATAAGTTGTTACTAGCATATATATGTATGCTGTTAATTGTTTAACTTCTCCTCCTTTAATTCTCTGTTGCTCAGGCCCTGTCTATCCAGCACCAAAAGCTAGCAGTTTTCCAACATCAAGGGGTTTGTGATTTGTGAAGATATCTATTACGCCTTCCTGGCCTTTAACTGAAGGCCCAGAAGTGTTTCACATGGCTGGACAGACAGGAGCTTCAGTCTTTGTGCTTGTAACTTACTCCATCTACCTAATCTCGATGGATATCTCTATATCTATATGTATATATATACTATTTTACTTATATACTGAGTATGCGTTTCTGGGGAAGGTTTATCTAGAGGACGAGCAATGCAAAGTACCTGAGAACCCTGCTAAAGTAGAAAGACCCCTGAAAAGAGGTATTAATTGTAATAAAGGACCCAAATGGTAGCAGAGGCCATGAAATTAACCAAATTCTTATCTTGTTCTGATTGGGGAACAACATTCAATTCCCACACTCCCACCACACAGGCAATAGCCTTCCCTTTTTCACAACTCACTCCAGTCTCTTTTGCCACGTCCTTCAGCCATCCCACAACAGCTGTGGGAGACTGCAAAGCTCCTCAGCACAGATCTGCCCTTTGGCAGTCAGGCATGCCTTACAGCTCCTCAACACCTCGAGCAAGGAGAGCCATGGAGATTGGGCTGACTGTGTGGACACAGTCAGTGGGTAGATTCGAACCATTTGGTTCTCCATCTGTGTCATCATAGGAATTGCAATCCCACCTATGCAGGTGAGTTTCTACAGGGGAGATAAGAGGTGACTGTCCTTGCACACTGCCCTGGCAGAAACGTGCCACCTGGCAGAGGGTTTCCAGTGGCTGTGACACATCCCACTCTGGACTCTCCTTTGACTGTCCGCTCAACACCTTGACTGCAGCTGACAGAGAGCAACATGCAGAATTCGCATCCAAAGAGGAGAAAGAAGAGCAGCAGAGAAGAAGAAGGATTTTGGCTGCAGAGCTCTTCCTCTACTCAAGGGATTTGTAAGGTTCAAAACACAAAACCACAGGTCGTAACCAGGGTGGGGCTTCGGCTGAAGCTCTTCACAAGTTTGAGGCTCTGCAGGATCTGTACCTTCTGTGGCAGTGCTGGTACGTAGCGAGGCTGGAACTGCTTTGGAAGGTTCCCCGAGTCTTGGGGTGCGTCTACAGCCTTTGTGCTCTGTGGATGTGCGTGAGTGTTGAGATGAGATCTGCATTTAAAGCTCTTTGCACACTCAGGACACTGAAAGGGTCTCTCTGCTGTGTGGAGGGGAAGGAATGTGTGGGTGTGGGGATGCTGGCTGGATCTGAGCGTGGAGGAGTACTTTCCCTTTCCCTTTCCCTTTCCCTTTCCCTTTCCCTTTCCCTTTCCCTTTCCCTTTCCCTTTCCCTTTCCCTTTCCCTTTCCCTTTCCCTATCTCTTTCCCTCCCCTCCCCCCCCGTCCCCATTGTGTCCATTTCTGGCCTCCCACCACACAAGCAATAGCTTTCCCTTTTTCTGAACTGGAGCAGCAATGGGCGGGGCGGAACCAGCACTGCTGTACCCCAGGCGGGAGCCCGGTCCCGACTCCAGCTGCTGCCCAGCACAGCAGGTCTTCTGGGCCAGACGGGCTGCTGCAAGGGGTTCCCAGCAGTGGTTCCCAAGTGAGTTGCAGCCCTGGTTGTGCTCCAAGGGGCACAGGAAGGGGTTGGAGCTGGGACAGCGAGGAAGTGAGCAGAGGAGCTCAGCGTGCTCTGCTGCCCGCTTGGGCCTCTGTAACGCAGCACAGCTGGGACTGCATTTCTTCCTCTGGGACACGGGAGGCACGAGATGACCTCACTGTGCAGCTCTGCACACATGGATCGATGGAAGCCTTCAACTCCCCGATGCCTCCTTTGGAGCGTCTTCATGTGAAGCCTCCCAGGGGGCAATTTCCACTGCCCTCCCCCTCGCCGGCAGCCCCCAGTTTCTCTTCGGGGACCCAGCAGGCAACATCTGTCCCCGCAAAGGGAGCGCAGACTGCGTGCTCAGCTGAATGGGAAGCATTCTCGGTGCAGGTGGGTTCAGCTGGCACGCACCCAGCGTGTGCCTTCAGGCCCTGCGCTGTCAGATGGGGTGGGCCGAGGGCTGAAATACTGGCAGCAGAATGTTCAGCTCTGTCCAGCAGGGAGAAGAGCTGCGAAGGCGAGGGGAGGAACGCCTGCAAGGTATTTCTGTCCTTGGCTGGCTGGCTGGCTGGCAGCTGGGACTGGAAGCAGCTACACTGCATATCTCACTGCTAAGGGAGAAGGGGGACAGGGGTAAACACAACCATAGTGGAAGCCGTCCCGCTGAGTCCCGAGGCTCAGAGCGTGCTCCGTTGTGCCCCAGCTGTTGAAGCAGGGCTCTGCTATCAGTTCTTTCAGTGCCCGTTTTCAGACAGATTTATGGCCGTTAATGTGTTTTAGCCAGAGTGTTACCTGTTGTGTTGTGCATTGTCTTCCTGTGCAGGGCCTTGTGAGCAAGGCCAGGCTGAAGAAGGGAGCTGCGGGAAGAAGCTGGAGGAGGACGTGAGGGGGAGAAGGGCCTTGTGAGCAGGATGTGTCTCTCTCCCTATCCACACTACAGTCACTCACATTTGCATCAGCCGTAGCAAGTGGGAAAAGCAGCTACACTGGTACTATCCCAGTGCCCTTCACTTCCATTTCTGTCTTTAAGTGGGCTTCATTTCCGTGCCTGGCCACGGATGAGACAGCTGAGTTGTTGTTCTTAGAATTTGTTCTCATACTCAGTGCGTACTGAAAACAGGCATATGGACAGGTCTCCTGTCCTCAGGTTAACAAGAGTGGCACTATCCCAGTATCTATCCGAGTAGCAGCGTGAGCACAGCAGTTGCAGTTGCCATCCCAGGGCTGCTATGAAAAGCAGGGAATCGTCTCGGTGGGGAATTCTGAACAGGTGACGCTGTTCCAAAGAAGGATAAGTCCCCAATGCCTGAATTGTTCTGTCCAGCACCGCTGCTATTCAATAAGTTGCCTACACGGTTCAGTTAGAATTACCAGCACAGCAGCGGTAGGTGGTGGTCTGACCGTCACAGGCTGGTTTGGCTGCAATGGTGTCAGATACTCTCTCTTCTCAGGAGAAGAAAAAATACTCTCCGTTTGGTAGGATGTTTTGTTGTTTGATTTTTGTGTTTGTTTCAAGTAAGCCATCCCATTTATTTGAGGTGTGCGTACCATCCCATTAACGCCTTCCGGTTCTGCACTTCCTTACCTGAGTAATGTGAGCCATTATTGTAGAGGAAATGGACCTGGGGGTATTGATTGATGCTAGACTGAACGTGAGCCAGCAGTGTTGCCAGAAATACTGTGGAATATTTTTTGGTTGTTTTTGATTCAGGGAGGAGCGGTGCAGTTCTCCTTTGCTTTATATGTTACTTGCAAACCTGACACTATGCTGATAACAGTTTTATATTTATGGATATAATACAGCAGTGCAGCAGTGATGTAGCAGTGACATAACAAGATTGGAGATGGCAGGATACACTTGGTTCTTTACTGCATAGAGGATAGGGATACAAACACACATCCAGGTGGCCCTCCCATTGAGTCAAGGGGCTCAGAGTAGTTTCCTTTCCTATCTCAAGTCAATTCACAATAGGACATAAGCTTAGAGAAGCTCACAAAGCTCCAAAGTAACCATGAGTCTATTACAGAAGATCTGTATCAAGAAGGAGTCTCGACATCAAGCTGCGAGGGATCTCTGTGCAGGTGTGACCCTGAGAGCCATCCCTGCTCGAGGGCAGATCCTGTCGTGCAGCGCGCTGCTGTGCAGGAGAGCTCGAGGGGTGCTTGGGCTGCTCCCTGTTTTGGGGTGAGATGACCGACTCCTTGCCATGCTTTGTTTTTAGGCACGCTCTCCGTGTGCCCTCAGCTGTTGAAGTGAGTGTCAGCTATGAGTTCTCTCAGCCCCCCAGTTTGAGTCAGCTTTGTGATGGGTCATCTCTTTGAGCCAGAGCGTTAGCAGTGCTGTTGCTGGTTGTCTTCCTGTGCCAGGCCTGGTGTGCCATCCCAGAGGCAGTGCCCTGCAGTGGGCTGGGGAGGGCTGGGCTGGGACAGGGACTGCTGCGTTGCCTGCCAGCTGCCCTGCCCTTTCTCTTGTCCCTGCAGGCTCCAGTTCAACTTGTGCCTTCCAGGCGTGATCATCCCAGGCTGCAGGAGAGCAGCAAATGGCCACAGCACATCCGTGTCAGGTAGGGGCTGTGGGAAGCAGGCAGGAGAGGCCAAGGGGCGAGGGATGTGAATGCAGGGGGAGAGGGAGGTGCCCTCAGCCAGCATGCGTGTGCTGGGGCCGGAGAAGCGGCTGGGACGGGAGTTTGTGTCGTGTGCGAGCTGCTTCCCTGGGCCTTGGCTGTTGCCAGCAAGGAGCCTCTTTGCTTGCAGGAGCCCGTGAGCTTTGCGGAGGTGGCCGTGTATTTCAGCAGGGAGGAGTGGGCGCTGCTGGACCCTGCGCAGCGAGCGCTCTACCGGGACGTGATGCTGGAGACGTACCAGTGCGTGGCCTGGCTGGGTGAGGGCTTTGCTGCCTTTCCTCCTCGTTAGGTCTGCTTTGGGTGTGCTGAATGAGCCTCTGCATGCCAGGCATTGAATAATTGCCATGCAGTTACATATTGACTAACACCACAGTGACAGCTCAAAGGTAACACAGAGTAGCATGAGTTTCAGGAGGCCTTCTTGTGCTCAGCACTGTGATAAAAGCCTCAGAGTCAGTGCTGGCTAGTAAGCAGCAGCAGGAAGGGGGATGATCAGTTTCCTGCAAACAGCCCTTGTGTTGTTGCATTGCATGGTGCCACCAGCTGCAACTAAGAGATGACTCGCTGGTTACTCCTTTAGAATTTAGGATTTTCCATTCAATTGCCATAAATATTTTGATGCCATGCTCACTGATATATTGTAAGCAAGAAGCATGCTATTGTACAGATAATTTTAAAGCAAATATCCCTTCATAATTTCCAGAGATGTAAAAGCTTTCTTTGCTCCAGAGGAAGCTGTGGCTCCAATGTCATTCAGGCCCAAATGGTGCTTTCTCCTTGGGGAGGGACACACAGTGGAGATGTTGAACAGTCACTGTGCCGCAATGATGGAAATGCTCTCATCTCCCCTGTTTCTGTCATTGAAGCTCCTCTTCCAGCCCCCAAACCCGGGCTGATCTCCCTGCTTGAAGGAGGGGAAGACCCCTGGATCCCAGATGTGCGTAGCCCTGAGGCCGTGCCAGGAGACCTGAGCCCAGGTGAGTTGCTGGAGGGAGGGAAGGAGGAGGCTGGGGCTGGAAGAGTCCTCTCTGTCTGTGTTTTATTTTGGGCACCGTGTGCAATTTCTGGATTTCCTCTTTCCTCCAGCAGGAACTGGGATTACAGATATACTGGAGGATGTGCAGGAAAGTGGTGTGGCCGAAAGGCGGTGGGGTAGTGCCTGTGTGGGAGAAATCAGAAGGGATGTCCCAGGAGGCCTGGAGCAAGGTCAGGGTGAGCACATCAAGAAGGCACTGGGAGAGCATCTGGAAGAGAAAGGAAGGAGCCCACTGGACTTCAACATAGGTGAAAAGCAGGACGTAGAGCCCAGGAGCAAGGATGTGTGTCAGATGAAAAAGCAGAATCCATGCACTGAGTGTGGGAAAAGCTTGGAAATAAATTCCAGTGTCATTAACCACCAGTGCATGCACGCAACGCAGAGCCTGTACAAGTGCTCTGAGTGTGGGAAGAGCTTCAACAGCAGTTACAACCTTACCCGCCACCAACGCATCCACACAGGAGAGAGACCCTTTCAGTGCTCTGAGTGTGGGAAGGGCTTCAACAGCAGTTGCAACCTTACTTGCCACCAACGCATCCACAGAGAGGAGAGACCCTTTCAGTGCTCTGAGTGTGTGAAGTGCTTCAAACGCCGTTCTGACTTGAAGCAGCACCTGCGCATGCACAGACAGGAGAGACCCTTTCAGTGTTCCATGTGTGGGAAGAGCTTCAAAAGAAGATGCGAGTTAAAGCTGCACCAGCGCATCCACACAGGGGAGAGGCCCTGCAAGTGCTCTGAGTGTGGGAAGAGCTTCAGCAGAAGTTCCCACCTCACCTACCACCAACGCATCCACACAGGAGAGAGACCCTTTCAGTGTCCTGAGTGTGGGAAGAGCTTCAACAGCAGTTCCCATCTCACCTGCCACCAACGTATCCACAAAGGAGAGAAACCCTTTCAGTGCTCTGAGTGTGGGAAGGGCTTCAAAACGAAGTTTGAATTGAAGCTGCACCAGCGCATCCACACAGGGGAGAGACCATACAAGTGCTCTGAGTGTGGGAAGGGCTTCAAAAGCAATTCTAACCTCACCTGCCACCATCGCATCCACACAGGAGAGAGACCCTTTCAGTGTCCTGAGTGTGGGAAGGGCTTCAAACGCAGTTCTGAATTGAAGCAGCACCATCGCATCCACACAGGACAGAGACCCTTTCAGTGTCTGGAGTGTGCAAAGAGCTTTAAACGCAGATCTCATCTCAACACTCACAAGCGCACCCACAGAGCACAACGGCTGTAGAAGCTCCCCAAGACTCTGGGAACCTTCAAAAGCAGTTCCAGCCTCATTAGCGACCGGCACTGCCACAGAAGGTACAGATCCTGCAGAACCTCAAACTTGTGAAGAGCTTCAGCCAAAGCCCCAGCCTGGTTACGACCTGTGGCTTTGTGTTTTGAACCTTACAAATCCCTTGAGTAGAGGAAGAGCTCTGCAGCCAAAATCCTTCTTCTTCTCTGCTGCTCTTCTTTCTCCTCTTTGGATGCGAATTCTGCATGTTGCTCTCTGTCAGCTGCAGTCAAGGTGTTGAGCGGACACTCAAAGGAGAGTCCAGAGTGGGATGTGTCACAGCAACTGGAAACCCTCTGCCAGGTGGCACGTTTCTGCCAGGGCAGTGTGCAAGGACAGTCACCTCTTATCTCCCCTGTAGAAACTCACCTGCATAGGTGGGATTGGAATACCTAGGATGACACAGATGGGGAACCAAATGGTTCGAATCTACCCGCTAATTGTGTCCACACAGTCAGCCCAATCTCCATGGCTCTCCTTGCTCGAGGTGTTGAGGAGCTGTAAGGCATGCCTGACTGCCAAAGGGCAGATCTGTGCTGAGGAGCTTTGCAGTCTCCCACAGCTGTTGTGGGATGGCTGAAGGACGTGGCAAAAGAGACTGGAGTGAGTTGTGAAAAACGGAAGGCTATTGCCCGGGTGGTGGGAGTGGGGGTGTTGAATGTTGTTCCCCAATCAGAACAAGATAAGAATTCTGTTAATTTCATGGCCTCTGCTACCATTTGGGTCCTTTATTACAATTAATACCTCTTTTCAGGGGTCTTTCTACTTTAGCAGGGTTCTCTGGTACTTTGCATTGCTCGTCCTCTAGATAAACCTTCCCCAGAAACGCATACTCAGTATATAAGTAAAATAGTATATACATACATATAGATATAGAGATATCCATCGAGATTAGGTAGATGGAGTAAGTTACAAGCACAAAGACTGAAGCTCCTGTCTGTCCAGCTTTCTGAAACACATCTGGGCCTTCAGTTAAAGGCCAGGTAGACGTAATAGATATCTTTGCAAATCACAAACCCCTTGATGTTGGAAAACTGCTAGCTTTTGGTGCTGGATAGACAGGGCCTGAGCAACAGAGAATTAAAGGAGAAGTTGAACAATTAACAGCATACATATATATGCCAGTAACAACTTATGTATAGACTGCATGAAAAAAAAATATATGTCACACACATTGCAAGAACGTCCTGCACAAATTAAAAGGACAACTCCTTAGGGAGTGCCTGAAGAACATATTGAGGAACATCTGGCACCTCCCTCCATACTCTTTGTCTAACAAAGACTCTGAAGAAAATCACCACATCAGTACGAATGAGAAGGGTACTGAGACATGTTAGAGACAAAAGGACTGCTACTGACTGACACCACATGACACACAAATTAACAAGTGATTAACAAATGTAAACCTTTTGATAAGATTGTGAACCTGGAGCACCCAGCCAGTGGGGAAACAGGGGAGGCAAGGGGTGTGTGGGGGGGGAAACAAGGTACAAAAGCTGTCATGTCCATACCCATAAGCACGCTCTTCTGCTTGTGGGATGCCTGCCACTGCAATTGGGAATAAAATCTGCTTTCACAGAGATACTGTCCTGAAAAATTATTTGGATATTTCCAAGAATAGCTTAGAAAGGGACACAAGAGGGAAGGGAAGGGAAGGGAAGGGAAGGGAAGGGAAGGGAAGGGAAGGGAAGGGAAGGGAAGGGAAGGGAAGGGAAGGGAAGGGAAGGGAAAGCAGTACCTCAACTCCTCCACGCTCAGATCCAACCAAAATCCCCCCACCCGCACATTCCTTCCCCTCCCCCCACCGGGGAGAAGGTGCACGGCCCGGAGAACAAAGAGCAGTGCCCACAAGGGACGGGGCTGCCTGGCCGAGAAAGGACTGCTCAGCACGTGAGCGATAGGAGCCCGGAGACAGAACTACACGTACACAGACCCTCCTTAAGGAAGGCGGTGAGGTGCTTTTTGTTACCAATGAAACGCAACCAAATGCTGTGTGCCACACTGCCCAAACCCAGCGGCCCGGCCCAGGCAGTCGTCCCAGCCCAACTGAGCCCGGAACTCCTCTTCCCTCACGGCCACGGACGGCGTGTCTTCCGGCGGGGCGGGACGGGACGGGACGGGACTCAGCCTTCGCTTGGCTCCGCTGCTCTGTGTCCCCCACGCCTCGCTCTGCCCTGCCCTGCCCTCCCCTCTCCTGCTCTCCTCTTCTCCCCTCCCCTCCCCTCTCCTGGAGGTCTCTCCGAGCGGCACCGTTGCCGCTGTGTCGCCTCCCGGGCTGCTGCTCCCGGCTCATCCCGGGACGGCGCTCAGCGCTGTGGGCAGAGACGGAGCCGTCGGTGCCGCTTCCAGGAGAACGGCCGCCTCTTCCCAGCAGAGCAGGTGAGGCGGAGCGGGGCGGAGCGCGTCACCCTTTCCTCCCTCCCCCCGTGGCAGCGTGGGCACGGCGTTTCCATTTGCCATCCATTTGGGTGCTGCTGGGGAGGAAGAGCCCCATCCAGCCCGGCCTTGAACACCTCCAGGGATGGACGGGGCATCCACAGCCTCTCTGGGCAGCTGTTCCAGCACCTCACCGCTCTCAGAGTAAAGAACTTCCCCCCGACACCCAACCTGCATCTGCCCTCCTTCAGCTTCAAACCATTTCCCCTTGTGCTGCTGTTATCTGCCCTTTCACAGAGTTGCCTCCCCTCCCGTCCTGTTTATGGGCTCCCTTTAGGTCCTGGAAGGCTGCAATGAGGTCACCCCTCAGCCTTCTTTTCTCCAGGCTGAACAAGCCCAGCTCCCTCAGCCTGTCTTTGTAGCCCTCTGATCATCTTTGTGGCCCTCCTCTGCACCCTCTCCACCAGCTCTGTCTCCTTTGTGTACTGGGGGCTCCAGGCCTGCGCACAGTACTCCAGATGGGGCCTCCGGAGGGCAGAGTAGAGAGGGACAATCAGCTCCCTGTCCCTGCTGGCCACCCCTTTTCTGCTGGAGCCCAGGATGCCGTTTGCTTTCCAAGCTGCAAGAGCACACAGCTGGCTCACGTGAAGTTTTTCATCCTCCAGGACCCCCAGGTCCTTCTCTGCAGGGCTGCTCTCCAGGACTGCTCCTCCCAGTCTGTATGTATGGGTGGGATTCCTCGGGCCCCAGTGCCAAACCTTGCACTTTGCGGTGTTGAACCTCATGAGGTTCACCCGGGCCCCCCCTTTCAAGCCTGTTGAGGTCCCTCAGGATTGGCATCCCTTCCTTCCACCGTGTCAACCGCAGCGCTCAGCTGGGTGTCTCCAGCAAACTTCTGCATTCAGTCTGATGAGGCGGTGTCGGACTTGCAGTCCGAGTTACAGTGGGGAGGGATTTACTCCCCCGGTCCCCAGCTGGAGGTTTAGGGATGCAGGGCTCAGGGAGGTGAGAAATACTGGAGTCCTGGCTGCCAGTGGAGACTGAGGCCAAGAACTCATTCAGTACCTCAGCCTTCTCTTCATCCGTTGAGGCCACTTCTCCTTTTGCATTTTGCAAAGGAGGTCAACAGTAAAACCCCGTAAGTGTGGCCTAAAGGACTGTGGGTGAGAATGAGAGATCTTTGTTTTTTGTCCAAATATGTTATAACATCAGAACTTCCAGCCTGTGCCGCAGCAGAAAAGGAGTATTGGGGAACGTCGGTGGATTTTGGTTCACGGAGGTGAGCAGCTGCATGAAGTACATGCACAGCAGCCTCCCTGTTTCTGTGGGGGTTGGGAACAGCGTTTTGTGGCAATGTATGATTGCAGAGTGAATGTGTGACATACGTTTCTCACCTGGGAGCCAACACTGGCTGTGGCAGTTTGATACACAACAGCTGGTTCCATTTCCATTGGTAATCCTATCACTGCTGCCGGAACTGCACGCTCAGCTTCCCAGAACCGAGTTGGATTGACACTGGCTCAAGGAGTCCCAAGGCTCAGAGTGCTCCCACATCCGACGTAACCTTCTCAAGGCACAAAGGTAAGGAGCTTGGATATGGCTGGGTCCACTCTGAGTCCCTGGCTTAGCCAAGGCTTTATGTGGGAGGAATCCTATGTTCCCAGTCACACTAAGACATATCATTAGAGAAACTCACAAAGCTCCAAAGTAACCACGAGTCTAATACAGAAGATCTGTATCAAGAAGGAGTCTCGACATCAAGCTGCGAGGGATCTCTGTGCAGCTGTGACCTCGAGAGCCATCCCTGCTCGAGGGCAGATGCTGTCGTGCAGCGCGCTGCTGTGCAGGAGAGCTCGAGGGGTGCTTGGGCTGCTCCCTGTTTTGGGGTGAGATGACCGACTCCTTGCCATGCTTTGTTTTTAGGCACGCAGTCCGTGTGCCCTCAGCTGTTGAAGTGAGTGTCAGCTATGAGTTCTCTCAGCCCCGCAGTTTGAGACAGCTTTGTGATGGGTCATCTCTTTGAGCCAGAGCGTTAGCAGTGCTGTTGCTAGTTGTCTTCCTGTGCCAGGCCTGGTGTGCCATCCCAGAGGCAGTGCCCTGCAGATGGGCTGGGGAGGGCTGGGCTGGGGCAGGGACTGCTGCGTTGCCTCCCAGCTGCCCTGCCCTTTCTCTTGTCCCTGCAGGCTCCAGTTCAACTTGTGCCTTCCAGGCGTGATCATCCCAGGCTGCAGGAGAGCAGCAAATGGCCACAGCACATCCGTGTCAGGTAGGGGCTGTGGGAAGCAGGCAGGAGAGGCCAAGGGGCGAGGGATGTGAGTGCAGGGGGAGAGGGAGGTGCCCTCAGCCAGCATGCGTGTGCTGGGGCCGGAGAAGCGGCTGGGACGGGAGTTTGTGTCGTGTGTGAGCTGCTTCCCTGGGCCTTGGCTGTTCCCAGCAAGGAGCCTCTTTGCTTGCAGGAGCCCGTGAGCTTTGCGGAGGTGGCCGTGTATTTCAGCAGGGAGGAGTGGGCGCTGCTGGACCCTGCGCAGCGAGCGCTCTACCGGGACGTGATGCTGGAGACGTACCAGTGCGTGGCCTGGCTGGGTGAGGGCTTTGCTGCCTTTCCTCCTCGTTAGGGCTCCTTGGGCTGTGCTGAATGAGCCTCTGCATGCTGAGCCTAGAATAATCTCTCTGCAGTTACTTCTTGACCAATACCACAATAATCGCAAGAAACGACAGACAGAGATGTGTGAGGTTTTAAGGGCTTAGTGTGCTCAACACTCTGTTAAAAGCCCCTGGGTGAGTGCTGGCAAGCAGGCAGCAGCCTGGAGGAGGAGGATCAGCTTTCTGCAAACAGCCCTTGTGTTGCTGAATTGCATGATGCCCCCAGCTCCAGCAGCCAGTTCACTCCCAGGTTACTCCTTTAGCATTTATTGGCTCTCTATTCCTATCCCATCAACACTTTTGAAGCCTTGAGCGTAGAGCAGTTGGGAAAATATTGAAGTAAATGTTCTAAAGTATACGTGGTTGCCCGCTATCATTTACCGTGGGGATGGACACACTGCAAAGTTTTTGGGCAAGCACCTACACCAGAATCAGGGGAACACTCTCATCTCCATATTTCTGTCATCAAAGCGCCACTTCCAGGCCCCAAACCCGGGCTGATCTCCCTGCTTGAAGGAGGGGAAGACCCCTGGATCCCAGATGTGCGTAGCCCTGAGGCCGTGCCAGGAGACCTGAGCCCAGGTGAGTTGCTGGAGGGAGGGAAGGAGGAGGCTGGGGCTGGAAGAGTCCTCTCTGTCTGTGTTTTATTTTGGGCACCGTGTACAATTTCTGGATTTCCTCTTTCCTCCAGCAGGAACTGGGATTACAGATATACTGGAGGATGTGCAGGAAAGTGGTGTGGCCGAAAGGCGGTGGGGTAGTGCCTGTGTGGGAGAAATCAGAAGGGATGTCCCAGGAGGCCTGGAGCAAGGTCAGGGTGAGCACATCAAGAAGGCACTGGGAGAGCATCTGGAAGAGAAAGGAAGGAGCCCACTGGACTTCAACATAGGTGAAAAGCAGGCGGAAGGACCCAGGAGCAAGGATGTGTGTCTGATAAAAAGCAGAATCCATGCAGTGCGTGTGGGAAAA
>NC_052560.1:650633-726478 GCF_016699485.2 Gallus gallus | reverse complement strand
TGCTGCCCCATTGATCCCCATAGCTGCCCCACGGATCCCCCATTGATTCCCTGTTGATACCCCATGGATACCCCATAGCTGCCCCACTGATCCCCCATTGCTGCCCCATTGAAACCCCATTGATCCCCCACTGATCCCCCACTGATCCCCCACAGCTGCCCCACTGCTGCCCCATTGATCCCCATTGCTGCCCCATGGATCCCCCATTGATTCCCTATTGATACCCCATGGACACCCCACTGCTGCCCCACTGATCCCCCATGGATCCCTCATTGCTGCCCCATTGCTGCCCCATTGCTGCCCCACTGATCCTCCATTGCTGCCCCATTGGTCACCCATTGCTGCCCCACTGCTGCCCCATTAATACCCCATGGATCCCCCATTGCTGCCCCATTGATCCCCCACTGCTGCCCCACTGCTGCCCCATTGATCCCCATTGCTGCCCCACGGATCCCCCATTGATTCCCTATTGATACCCCATGCATACCCCATTGAAACCCCACTCATCCCCCATTGCTGCCCCTATAATACCCCTTTGCTGCCCCATTGATCCCCCACTGCTGCCCCACTGATACCCCATTGCTGCCCCACTGCCGCCCCACTGCTGCCCCATTGATCCCCCACTGATCCCCCACTGCTGCCCCATTGCTGCCCCATTGAAACCCCATTGATCGCCCATTGCTGCCCCATTGCTGCCCCACTGATACCCCATAGACCCCCATGGATCCCCCATTGATCCTCCATTGCTGCCCCCATTGCTGCCCCACTGCTGCCCCACTGATCTCCCACTGCTGCCCCATGGATCCCCCATTGGTACCCCATTGATCCCCTACTGATATCCCATTGCTGCCCCCATTGCTGCCCCACTGATCCCCCATTACTGCCCCATTAATCCCCCATTGCTGCCCCACAGCTGCCCCACTGATCCCCCATTGATCCTCCATTGATCCCCCACTGCTGCCCCACTGCTGCCCCATTGATCCCCATTGCTGCCCCATGGATCCTCCATTGATTCCCTATTGATACCCCATGCATACCCCATTGCTGCCCCACTGATCCCCCACTGCTGCCCCATTGATACCCCATTGCTGCCCCATTGATCCCCCATAGTTACCCCATTGCTGCCCCACTGATACCCCATGGATATCCCATTAATACCCCATTGATCCCCCACTGCCGCCCCACTGATCCCCCACTGCTGCCCCACTGCTGCCCCATTGATTCCCCATTGCTGCCCCATGGATCCCCCATTGATCCCCCATTGCTGCCCCACCGATCCCCTATTGCTGCCCCATTAATCCCCCACTGATCCCCCACTGCTGCCCCACTGATCCCCCACTGTTCCCCCATTGCTGCCCCCATGGATCCCCCACTGCTGCCCCATTGATACCCCATTGCTGCCCCCATTGCTGCCCCACTGCTGCCCCACTGATCCCCCACTGATCCCGCATTGATCCCCCATTTATCCCCCATTGATCGCCCATTGCTGCCCCACTGCTGCCCCACTGATCCCCCACTGATCCCCCATAGATCCCCCATTGCTGCCCCACTGATCCCCCACCGCCCCCCCACTTCCGCCCCACAGTGCCCCATTGATCCTCCACTGATCCCCCATTGCTGCCCCACTGCTGCCCCACCAATCCCCCATTAATACCCCACTGCCGCCCCACTGCTGCCCCATTGATCCCCCATTGCTGCCCCATTGCCCATTGCTGCTCCTATTTATCCCCCATTGATACCCCACTGCTGCCCCATTGCTGCCCCACTGACCCCCCATTACTGCCCCACTGATCCCCCACTGCTGCCCCCATTTATCCCCCATTCATCCCCCATTCATCCCCCACTGCTGCCCCACTGATCCCCCACCGCCCCCCACTTCCGCCCCACAGTGCCCCATTGATCCCCCACTGCTGCCCCATAGATCCCCCATTTATCCCCCATTGATCCCCCATTGCTGCCCCATTGCTGCCCCATTTATCCCCCACTGATCCCCCACTGCTGCCCCTATTTATCCCCCATTTCTGCCCCACTGATCCCCCACTGCCCCCCACTTCCGCCCCACAGTGCCCCCTTATTGCTTCATTAATCCCCCACTGCTGCCCCTATTTATCCCCCATTGCTGCCCCACTGACCCCCATTGCTGCCCCATTGATCCCCCACTGACCCCCCACTGCTGCCCCACTGACCCCCCACTGCCCCCCACTTCCTCCCCACAGTGCCCCATTGATCCCCCACTGACCCCCCATTGCTGCCCCATTGATCCCCCATTGCTGCCCCCACTGTTCCCCCACTGCTGCCCCACTGACCCCCCACTGCTGCCCCATTGATCCCCCATTACTGCCCCATTTATCCCCCACTGATCCCCCATTGCTCCCCCATTTCTGCCCCACTGACCCCCCACCGCCCCCCCCCTTCCTCCCCACCGATCCCCCATTGCTGCCCCATTGATCCCCCACTGCTTCCCCCCACTGCTGCCCCACTGCTGCCCCACTGCTGCCCCACTGACCCCCCCACCGCCCCCCATTTCCTCCCCGCAGTGCCCCCATTGATCCCCCACTGCCGCCCCACTGATCCCCCACTGATCCCCCATTGATCCTCCATTTATCCCCCACTGCCGCCCCATAGATCCCCCATTCATCCCCCACCAATCCCCCATTACTGCCCCCACTGACCCCCATTGCTGCCCCATAGATCCCCCATTGATCCCCCACTGCTGCCCCACTGACCCCCCCACCGCCCCATTTCCGCCCCACAGTGCCCCCACTGCTGCCCCCACTGATCCCCCATTGCTGCCCCCACTGACCCCCCACTGATCCCCCATTGCTGCCCCATTGCTGCCCCACTGACCCCCCATTTCTGCCCCATTTATCCCCCATTGATCCCCCACTGACCCCCCATTTCTGCCCCACTGCTGCCCCATTACTGCCCCCATTGCTGCCCCACTGCTGCCCCACTGCTGCCCCTATTTATCCCCCATTGCTGCCCCATTGATCCCCCACTGCTGCCCCACTGACCCCCCACCGCCCCCCACTTCCGCCCCACAGTGCCCCCACTGCTGCCCCCATTGCTGCCCCACTGCCGCCCCACGGACCCCCCACCGCCCCCCCCTTCCTCCCCACAGTGCCCCATTGATCCTCCATTGATCCCCCACCGATCCCCCATTGATCCCCCATTCATCCCCCACTGATCCCCCATTGCTGCCCCATTGCCGCCCCACTGATCCCCCATTCATCCCCCACTGATCCCCCATTGCTGCCTCATTGCTGCCCCACTGACCCCCCACCGCCCCCCCCTTCCTCCCCACAGTGCCCCCACTGCTGCCCCACTGACCCCCCATTGCTGCCCCACTGATCCCCCATTGCTGCCCCACTGATCTCCCACTGATCCCCCACCGATCCCCCATTACTGCCCCATTGCTCTCCCACTGCTGCCCCATTGCTGCCCCCATTGATCCCCCATTGCTGCCCCACTGCTGCCCCACTGACCCCCCATTGCTGCCCCACTGATCCCCCATTGCTGCCCCACTGATCTCCCACTGATCCCCCACCGATCCCCCATTACTGCCCCATTGCTCTCCCACTGCTGCCCCATTGCTGCCCCCATTGATCCCCCATTGCTGCCCCACTGCTGCCCCACTGACCCCCATTGCTACCCCATGGATCCCCCATTGCTGCCCAATTGATAACCCATTTATCCCCCACTGATCCCCCATTGCTGCCCCACTGCTGCCCCACTGATCCCCCATTGATCCCCCGTTGCTGCCCCCACTGATCCCCCACTGCTGCCCCACTGCTGCCCCACTGCCCCCCCACCGCCCTACTTCTGCCCCACAGTGCCCCCATTAATCCCCCATTGCTGCCCCATTGATCCCCCATTGCTGCCCCACTGCTGCCCCCTGACCCCCATTGCTGCCCCATAGATCCCCCATTGCTGCCCCATTGATCCCCCACTGACCCCCCACTGCTGCCCCACTGAGCCCCCACCGCCCCCCCCCTTCCTCCCCACCGATCCCCCACTGCTGCCCCATTGATCCCCCATTGCTCCCCCATTTCCACCCCACTGCTCCCCCATTCATCCTCCATTGATCCCCCATTGATCCCCCACTGCCGCCCCACTGATCCCCCATTCATCCCCCACCAATCCCCCATTACTGCCCCCACTGACCCCCATTGCTGCCCCATGGATCCCCCATTGCTGCCCAATTGATAACCCATTTATCCCCCACTGATCCCCCATTGCTGCCCCATTCATCCCCCACTGATCCCCCATTGATCCCCCACTGCTGCCCCACTGCTGCCCCACTGCCCCCCCACCGCCCCACTTCCTTCCCGCAGTGCCCCCATTGATCCCCCATTGATACCCCATTGCTGCCCCATTGATCCCCCATTGCTGCCCCCACTGCTGCCCCACTGCTGCCCCACTGACCCCCCACTGCTGCCCCACTGACCCTCCATTACTGCCCCATTCATCCCCCACTGCTGCCCCATTACCGCCCCACTGCTGCCCCACTGACCCCCCACCGCCCCCCATTTCCTCCCCGCAGTGCCCCCATTGCTGCCCCCACTGATCCCCCATTGCTGCCCCACTGCTGCCCCATTGCTGCCCCACTGATCTCCCACTGATCCCCCACCGATCCCCCATTACTGCCCCATTGCTCTCCCACTGCTGCCCCATTGCTGCCCCCATTGATCCCCCATTGCTGCCCCACTGCTGCCCCACTGACCCCCATTGCTGCCCCATTGATCCCCCATTCATCCCCCATTAATCCCCCATTGCTGCCCCACTGATCCCCCATTCATCCCCCATTGCTCCCCCATTTCCGCCCCACTGATCCCCCATTCATCCCCCATTGATCCCCCACTGACCCCCCATTACTGCCCCACTGAGCCCCCATTGCTGCCCCTATTTATCCCCCATTAATCCCCCACCGATCCCCCACTGCTGCCCCATTGATCCCCCATTGCTCCCCCATTGCTGCCCCCATGGATCCCCCACTGCTGCCCCACTGCCTCCCCACCGCCCCCCACTTCTGCCCCACAGTGCCCCATTGATCCCCCATTGCTGCCCCATTTCTGCCCCACTGCCCCCCCACCGCCCCCCATTTCCTCCCCGCAGTGCCCCCATTGCTGCCCCCACTGATCCCCCATTGCTGCCCCACTGCTGCCCCATTGCTGCCCCATTACTGCCCCCATGGATCCCCCACTGACCCCCCATTACTGCCCCATTCATCCCCCACTGACCCCCCATTTCTGCCCCATTGATCCCCCACTGCTGCCCCACTGCCCCCCCACCACCCCCCATTTCCTCCCCGCAGTGCCCCCACTGCTGCCCCCATTGCTGCCCCACTGATCCCCCACTGCTCCCCCATTTCTGCCCCACTGACCCCCCACCGCCCCCCCCTTCCTCGCCACTGCTGCCCCATTGATCCCCCACTGCTGCCCCACTGCTGCCCCACTGATACCCCATTGCTGCCCCATAGATCCCCCATTGCTGCCCCATTGATCCCCCACTGACCCCCCACTGCTGCCCCACTGCCCCCCCACCGCCCCCCACTTCCTCCCCACCGATCCCCCATTGCTGCCCCATTGATCCCCCATTGCTCCCCCATTTCTGCCCCACTGACCCCCCACCGCCCCCCACTTCTGCCCCACAGTGCCCCCCTCCGCAGCTGTGGGCGGTGGCGCTGTTGGGGGCGCAGTGCGCGTTGGTGGCGGCCGGGCGCCATTTGGAGGAGTGGGAACTGCGGGGGGGGCGGAGGTGAGGACCCCCAAAATCCCCCATGGCGGCCCCGAAAGGGACCCCCACCGACCCCACATCGACCCCCCCATTACAACGCCTTCACCCCGAGCCCCACAAAATAACCCCATTGACCTCCATTGGCCCCATTGCCCCCAATGACCCCCATTGATCCCACTGACCCCATTAATCCCATTGACCCCATTGACCCCATTGACCCCATTGACCCCATTGACCCCATTGGCCCCATTGGCCCCATTGACCCCATTAACCCCAATAACCCCATTGACTCCAATAACCCCATTGACCCCATTGGCCCCATTGACCACCATTGACCTCATTAACCCCATTGACCCCAATTGGCCCCATTGACTCCATTGACCCCAATGACCCCCATTGACCACCATTGACCCCATTGACCCCATTAACCCCATTGACCCCACTGACCCCAATGACCTCCATTGGCCCCATTAACCCCATTGACCCCATTGACCCCATTGGCCCCATTAACCCCATTGACCCCATTGACCCCATGGACCCCATTGACCACCATTGGCCCTACTGACCCCATTGGCCCCATTGACCCCATTGGCCCCATTGGCCCCACTGACCCCCATTGACTTCCATTGGCCCCATTAACCCCACTGACCCCATTGACCCCATTGGCCCCATTGACCTCCATTGACTTCCATTGGCCCCATTAATCCCATTGACCCCATTGCCCCCATTGACCCCAATGACCCCATTGGCCCCATTGCCCCCATTGACCCCAATGTCCCCAATAGCCCCCACTGACCCCATTGCCCCCATTGCCCCCATTGACCCCATTGCCCCCATTGCCCCCATTGCCCCCATTGACCCCATTGCCCCCATTGCCCCCATTGACCCCACAGACCCCAAACGCCCCCACAACGCCCCCATATAACCCCACCCCCGCCCCCCCCGCCGTGCCCCCGCGTGACCTTTGACCCCCCACGTGACCTTTGACCCCCCACGTGACCTTTGACCCCCCCACGTGACCTTTGACCCCACAGACTCCACCGCCTGCGCCGCCACCCCGCACTGCCGCGCCCCATTGTGGGGTTCTGTCGGGGTCTCCGTGGGGGTCCCGTCCTCATCCTTTTAGGGGATGGACAGCTCTGGTTATGGGATCGGGGGACACCGCCGAAGCCCCTCCGGTAATGGGGTTGTGGGGTGTCTGGGGGGCACTGTGGGGTCTCTATGGGGCTTAATGGGGTCTCTGTGGGGCTTTATGGGGTCCCTATGGGTCTTAATGGGGCCACTGTGGGTCTTATGGGGCACTAAGGGGGCTCTGTGGGGCACTGTGGGGTCTCTATGGGTCTCTATGGGGCACTGTGGGGTCTCTATGGGTCTTATGGGGCTCTATGGGGTCCCTATGGGGCAATGTGGGGTCTCTATGGGGCTCTGTGGGGTCTCTGTGGGGCTTTATGGGGTCTCTATGGGGCACTGTGGGGTCTCTATGGGGTCTCTATGGGGCTTTATGGGGTCCCTATGGGGCTTAATGGGGCCACTGTGGGTCTTATGGGGCTTTATGGGGACTCTGTGGGGCACTATGGGGTCCCTATGGGGCTTTAAGGGGTCTCTATGGGGTCTCTGTGGGGTCAATATGGGGGCACTGTGGGGTCTCTATGGGGCTTTATGGGGTCTCTATGGGGCACTGTGGGGTCTCTATGGGTCTTATGGGGCTCTATGGGGTCCCTATGGGGCAATGTGGGGTCTCTATGGGGCTCTGTGGGGTCTCTGTGGGGTCTCTATGGGGCTTTATGGGGCCACTGTGGGTCTTATGGGGCTTTATGGGGACTCTGTGGGGCACTGTGGGGTCTCTGTGGGGCTCTATGGGGGCATTGTGGGGTCTCTGTGGGGCTCTGTGGGGCTCTGTGGGGTCTCTATGGGGCCTCTATGGGGCTTTATGGGGTCCCTATGGGGCTTAATGGGGTCACTGTGGGGCTTTATGGGGTCTCTATGAGTCTTATGGGGCACTATGGGTCTTATGGGGCTTTATGGGGTCTCTATGGGGCACTGTGGGGTCTCTATGGGGCTCTGTGGGGTCTCTATGGGGTCTCTGTGGGGCTTTATGGGGTCTCTGTGGGGCACTGTGGGGTCTCTATGGGGTCTCTATGGGGCATTATGGGGTCTCTATGGGGCTCTATGGGGTCCCTATGGGGGCACTGTGGGGTCTCTGTGGGTCTTATGGGGCTCTATGGGGTCCCTATGGGGCAATGTGGGGTCCCTGTGGGGCACTGTGGGGTCTCTATGGGGTCTCTATGGGGCTTTATGGGGCCACTGTGGGTCTTATGGGGCTTTATGGGGACTCTGTGGGGCACTGTGGGGTCTCTATGGGGCTCTATGGGGTATCTATGGGGTCTCTATGGGGTCACTATGGGGGCACTGTGGGGTCTCTGTGGGGCTTTATGGGGTCCCTATGGGGCTTAATGGAGTCTCTGTGGGGCTTTATGGGGAATCTATGGGGTCTCTGTGGGGCTTTATGGGGTCTCTATGGGGCACTGTGGGATCTCTATGGGGTCTCTATGGGGCTTTATGGGGCCACTGTGGGTCTTATGGGGCTTTATGGGGACTCTGTGGGGCACTGTGGGGTCTCTATGGGGCTCTATGGGGACATTGTGGGGTCTCTGTGGGGCTCTGTGGGGCTCTGTGGGGTCTCTATGGGGTCTCTATGGGGCTTTATGGGGTCCCTATGGGGCTTAATGGGGTCACTGTGGGGCTTTATGGGGTCTCTATGAGTCTTATGGGGCACTATGGGTCTTATGGGGCTTTATGGGGTCTCTGTGGGGCACTGTGGGGTCTCTATGGGGTCTCTATGGGGCATTATGGGGTCTCTATGGGGCTCTATGGGGTCCCTATGGGGGCACTGTGGGGTCTCTGTGGGGCTTTATGGGGTCTCTATGGGGCACTGTGGGGTCTCTATGGGTCTTATGGGGCTCTATGGGGTCCCTATGGGGCAATGTGGGGTCTCTATGGGGCTCTGTGGGGTCTCTGTGGGGCTTTATGTGGTCTCTATGGGGCACTGTGGGGTCTCTGTGGGGCTCTCTGGGGTCCTGATGGGGCTTTATGGGGTCTCTATGGGGCTTAATGGGGTCACTGTGGGTCTTATGGGGCTTTATGGGGTCCCTATGGGGCTTAATGGGGTCACTATGGGTCTTATGGGGCTCTATGGGCTCCCTACGGGGCAATGTGGGGTCTCTATGGGGCTCTGTGGGGTCTCTGTGGGGCTCTGTGGGGTCACTATGGGGTCTCTATGGGGTCTCTGTGGGGCTTTATGGGGTCCCTATGGGGCTTAATGGGGTCTCTGTGGGGCTTTATGAGGTCTCTATGGGGTCTCTATGGGGCTTTATGGGGTCTCTATGGGGTCTCTGTGGGGTCAATATAGGGTCTCTATGGGGTCTCTATGGGGCATTATGGGGTCTCTGTGGGTCTTATGGGGCAGTATGGGGTCTCTATGGGGCTCTGTGCGGTCACTATGGGGTCACGGTGGGGCTTTATGGGGTCTCTATGGACCTTATGGGGCACTATGGGGTCTCTATGGGGCTCTGTGGGGGCACTGTGTGGTCCCTATGGGGCATTATGGGGTCTCTATGGGGTCTCTATGTGGCACTATGGGGTCCCTATGGGGCACTATGGGGTCCCTATGGGGCTCTGTGGGGTCACTTTGGGGTCTCTGTGGGGCACTATGGGGTCTCTATGAGTCTTATGGGGCATTATGGGGTCTCTATGGGGCAATGTGGGGTCTCTATGGGGCTCTATGGGGTCCCTATGGGGCATTATGGGGTCTCTATGGGGGTCTCTGTGGGGCTTTATGGGGTCTCTATGGGGTCTCTGTGGGGCTTTATGGGGTTTCTATGGGTCTTATGGGGCACTATGGGGGCTCTGTGGGGCACTGTGAGGTCTCTATGGGGTCTCTATGTGGTCTCTATGGGGCACTATGGGGTCACTGTGGGGTCTCTATGGGGCTTTATGGGGTCCCTATGGGGCCTAAGGGGTCACTGTGGGTCTTATGGGGCTTTATAGGGTCTCTATGGGGTCTCTGTGGGGCTTTATGGGGTCTCTATGGGTCTTAAGGGGCACTATGGGGGCTCTGTGGGGCCTCTATGGGGAATCTATGGGGTCTCTGTGGGGCTTTATGGGGTCTCTATGGGTCTTATGGGGAACTATGGGGTCTCTATGGGGCTCTATGGGGTCTCTATGGGTCTTATGGGGCTTTCTGGGGTCACTGTGGGGCTTTATGGGTTTCTATGGGTCTTATGGGGCACTATGGGGTCACTGTGGGGTCTCCATAGAGCACTATGGGGGCACTGTAGGGTCTTATGGGGCACTATGGGGTCTCTATGGGGCACTATGGGGTCATTATGGGGTCTCTGTGGGGCTTTATGGGGTCTCTGTGGGGCTCTGTGGTGTTTCTATGGGGCTTTATGGGGTCTCTACGGGGTGCTGTGGGTTCTCTATGGGCACTATGGGGCACTATGGGGTCACTATGGGGTCTCTGTGGGTCCCTATGGGTCTCTATGGGTCTCTATGGGGTCTCTGTGCATCTCTATGCGGTCTTATGGGGTCTCTGCGGGTCCATATGGGTCCCTATGGGATCCCAATGGTCTCTATGGGTCTCTATGGGGTCTCCATGGGGTCTTTATGGGGTCTCCATGGGTCACTATGGGTCTTATGGGGCACTATGGGGGCACTGTGGGTCTCTATGGGGTCTCCGTGGGTCACTATGGGTCTCCATGGGGTCTCTATGGGGTCTCTGTGGGTCTCTATGGAGTCTTATGGGGTCTTCTGTGGGTCCCTATGGGATCCAATGGGTCTCTATGGGTCTCAATGGGGTCTCCATGGAGTCTTTTTGGGGTCGCTATGGGTCTCTATGTGGTCTCCATGGGTCACTATGGGGTCTCTATGGGGTCTATGGGGTCTCTATGGATCTCTATGGGGTCCTTTGGGGTCTCTGTGGGTCACTGTGGGGTCTTATGGGGTCTCTGTGGGTCCCTATGGGTCCCTTTGGGTGTCTATGGGGTGTCTATGGGTCCCTATGGGTCTCTATGGGGTCTCCATGGGGTCTTTATGGGGTCTCTATGGGACTCTGTGGGTCTCTGTGGGTCTTTATGGGGTTTTTTGGGGTCTCTGTGGGTCTCTATGGGGTCTGTATTGGTCTCCATGGGATCTTTATGGGGTCTCTATGGTTCCCTGTGGGTCTCTATGGGGTCTCTGTGCATCTCTGTGGGGTCTTATGGGGTCTCTGTGGGTCCCTATGTGTCCCTATGGGATCCTATGGGTCTCTATGGGGTCTCTATGGGGTCTTTATGGGGTCTCTATGGGTTTCTACGGGGTCTTATGGGTTCTCTACAGGTCTCTGTGGGGTCTCTGTGGGTCCCTATGGGATCCTATGGGTCCCCATGTGTCTCTATGGGGTCTTATGGGGTCTCTGTGGGGTCCCTATGGGATCCTTTGGGTCTCTATGGGTCTCTATGGGTCTTTATGGGGTCTCCATGGGGTCTTTATGGGGTCTCTATGGGACTCTATGGGTCTCTATGGGGTCCTATGGGGTCTCTGTGGGTCTCTATGGGGTCTCCATGGGTCACTATGGGGTCTCTATGGGGTCTCTATGGGGTCTCTATGCATCTCTATGTGGACTTATGGGGTCTCTGTGGGGTCTCTATGGGGTCCCTATGGGATCCTATGGGTCTCTATGGGTCTCTATGGGGTCTCCATGGGGTCTTTATGGGGTCTCTATGGGTCTTTATGGGGTCCCTATGTGTCCCTATGGGTCTCCATGGGTCTCTATGGGGTCTCCATAGGGTCTTTATGGGGTCTCCATGGGTCACTATGGGTCTCCGTGGGTCCCTATGGGGTCTCTGTGGGTCTCTATGGGGTCTCTGTGGGTCACTATGGGGTCCCTATGGGATCCTATGGGTCCCCATGTGTCTCTATGGGGTCTTATGGGGTCTCTGTTGGTCCCTATGGGTCCCTATGGGATCCTATGGGTCTCTATGGGGTCTCCATGGGGTCTTTATGGGGTCTCTATGGGGTCCTATGGGTCTCCATGGGTCTCTATGGGGTCTCTATGCATCTCTATGGGGTCTTATGGGGTCTCTGTGGGGTCCCTATGGCTCTCTATGGGATTCTATGGGTCTCCATGGGGTCTCTATGGGGTCTCTATGGGTCTCTATGGAGTCTTATGGGGTCTCTGTGGGTCCCTATGGGTCCCTTTAGGATTCTATGGGTCTTCATGGGGTGTCTATGGGGTCATTATGGATCTCTATGGGACTGTATGGGTCTCTGTGGGTCTTTATGGGGTTTTTGGGGGTCTCTGTGGGTCTCTATGGGGTCTGTATTGGTCTCTATGGGTCTGTATGGGGTATCTGTGGGTCTCTGTGGGTCTCTATGGGGTCTTTATGGGGTCACTATGGGGTCTCTATGGGGTCTATGGGGTCTCTATGGATCTCTATGGGGTCTTATGGGGTCTCTGAGGGTCTCTATGGGTCCCTATGTGATCCTATGGGTCTCTATGGGGTCTCTATGGGGTCTTTATGGGGTCTCTATGGGTCTTTATGGGGTCCCTATGTGTCCCTATGGGTCTCTATGGGTCCCTATGGGTCTCCATGGGGTCTCCATGGGGTCTTTATGGAGTCTTATGGGATCCTATGGGTCTCTATGGGGTCTCTATGGGGTCTGTATGGGTTCTCTATGGGGTCTCTATGGGATCACCACCATTTCCCCCCTCCAGGGCCGCTGTGTCCCCGACCCCATTGGACCCGAAGGACCTCAACCGCCTCTATGGGGCCGACAGCGGGGCGGACGGAGCCGATGGCAATGGGGCCGCCGCCAATGGGGCTGACGGCAATGGGGCGGACGATAATGGGGTCGCCGTGACCCCATATCGCCTCCCCGGCTGCCCCGTAGCGGTGCAGGCGCTGCCCGGGGGGGGATTCCTCTTATGGGGTGGGATGGAAAAGCTGCACCTCTGTCATCTGGTGAGGGGTTATGGGGTCGGGGGGTTATGGGGGCAATGGGGGGCAGTGGGGGGTTATGGGGTCATTGGGGTCAATGGGGGTAATGGGGGCAATGGGGTTAATGGGGGTTATGGGGGCAATGGGGTCAATGGGGTCAGTGGGGGCTATGGGGTCAGTGGGGTCAATGGGGGCAATGGGGTCATTGGGGGCAATGGGGGCAATGGGGTCATTGGGGTCATTGGGGTCATTGGGGTCAATGGGGGATATGGGGGTAATGGGGGCAATGGGGGCAATGGGGTTAATGGGATCATTGGGGTTAATGGGGGCAATGGGGTCAATGGGGTCAATGGGGGTTATGGGGGCAATGGGGTCAATGGGGTCAGTGGGGGCTATGGGGTCAGTGGGGTCAATGGGGGCAATGGGGGCAATGGGGTCAATGGGGACAATGGGGTTAATGGGGTTAATGGGGGCTATGGGGGTAATGGGGACATTGGGGTCAGGGGGGCAATGGGGTCAATGGGGGGAATGGGGGACATTGGGGTTAATGGGGTCATTGGGGGCAATGGGGGCAATGGGGTCCATGGGTGCTATGGGGGCAATGGGGTTAATGGGGTCATTGGGGTTAATGGGGGCAATGGGGGTAGTGGGGGTAATGGGGACATTGGGGTCGGGGGGGCAATGGGGTCAATGGGGGTAATGGGGGTCATTGGGGTCAATGGGGTTAATGGGGGCAATGGGGTCAGTGGGGGTAATGGGGGCAATGGGGGCAATGGGGTCTGTGGGGTCAATGGGGTGATAATGTCATTGGGGTCAATGGGGGTAATGGGGTCAATGGGGTCAATGGGGTCAATGGGGCCATTGGGGTCAGTGGGACCAATGGGGTCAATGGGGTCAATGGGATTAATGGGGTCAGTGGGGTCAATGGGGTTATTGGAGTCCATTGGGGTCAATGGGGACATTGGGTCAATGGGGGTCAATGGGGGTCAGTGGGGTCAATGGGATCAATGGGGTCAGTGGGGCCATTGGGGTCAATGGGGTCAATGGGGTCAGTGGGGCCATTGGGGTCAATGGGATTAATGGGGGTAGTGGGGTCAATGGAGTCAATGGGGTCAATGGGATCAATGGGATCAGTGGGGTCAATGGGGTCAGTGTGGCCATTGTGGTCAATGGGGTTAATGGGGGACATTGGGGTCAGTGGGGTCAATGGGGTCAATGAGGTCATTGGGGTCAATGGGGCTATTGGGTCAATGGGGGTCAATGCGGGTCAGTGGGGTCAATGGGGTCAGTGGGACCATTGGGGTCAATGGGGTCAATGGGGGTCAGTGGGGTCAATGGGGTCAATGGGATTAATGGGGTCAGTGGGATCAATGGGGTTATTGGAGTCCATTGGGGTCAATGGGGCCATTGGGTCAATGGTGCTCAATGGGGGTCAGTGGGGTCAACGGGGGGCAATGGGATCTTTGGGGTCAGTGGGGCCATTGGGGTCAGTGGGGCCAATGGGGTCAATGGAGTCAATGGGGATCAGTGGGGTCAATGGGGGTCAATGGGGGTCAATGGGGTCAATGGGATTAATGGGGTCAGTGGGGTCAATGGGGCCATTGGGGGTAATGGGGACGTTGGGGTCATTGTGGTCAATGGGGGTAATGGGGGACATTGGGGTTAGTGGGGGCAATGGGGGTAATGGGGTCAATGGGGGCACTGGAGTCTGTGGGGGTAATGGGGTTAATGGGGTCAATGGGGGCAATGGGGTGAATGTGGTCAGTGAGGGTCAGAGGGGTCAATGGGGTCAGTGGGGGCAATGGTGTCATTTGGGTTCATTGGGGTCAATAGGATTAATGGGGTCAGTGGGGTCAATGGGATCAGTGGGGTCAATGGGGGTCAGTGGGGTCAATGGGGGTCAGTGGGGTCAATGGGGTCAATGGGGCCATTGGGGTCAATGGAGACAATGGGGGTCAGTGGGGTCAATGGGGTCAGTGGGGTCAGTGGGGTCAATGGGGCCATTGGGGGCAATGGGGGCAATGGGGTCAATGGGGGTCAATGGGATCAGTGGGGTCAATGGGGTCAATGGGGGTTATGGGGGCAATGGGGTCAATGGGGTCAATGGGGTCAATGGGGGTCGATGGGGGTCAGTGGGGTCAATGCGGGTTAATGGGGCCATTGGGGGCAATGGGGACGTTGGGGTCATTGGGGTCAATGGGGGTAATGGGGGACATTGGGGTTAATGGGGGCAATGGAGGTAATGGGGTCTGTGGGGTCAAGGGGGGTAATGGAGGTAATGGGGTCATTGGGGTCAATGGGGTCAGTGGGGTCAATGGGGTCAATGGGGCCATTGGGGTCAGTGGGACCATTGGGGTCAATGGGGCCAATGGGGTCAATGGGGTCAATGGGGGTCAATGGGGTCAGTGGGGTCAATGGGGTCAATGGGGGCAGTGGGGTCAGTGGGACCATTGGGGCCAATGGGGTCAAGGGAGTCAATGGGGGTCAATGGGACCATTGGGGCCAATGGGGTCAATGGGTTCAATGGGGCCATTGGGGTCAATGGGGTCAATGGGGTCCATGGGGTCAATGGGGGTCAATGGGGTCAATGGAGTCAATGGGGGTCAGTGGGACCATTAGGGTCAATGGAGTCAATGAGGGTCAATGGGGTCAATGGGGTCAATGGGGCTAATGGGGTCAATGGGGCCATTGGGGTCACGGTGTGTGACCTCGGTGCTGACCTCCGACCTTCGCCCCCCGCGCAGAGCCGCTATGGGGCCGCTTTTAGGGCCGCCGTCACCGCGGTGCCGCTGCCGCCACTGCCCCCACACGGCCCCACACAGTGGTTCACCGGCGCCGAATGGCACCGAGGTGAGATTTGGGGTCAGAAAGGGCGGTTTTGGGGTCCAATGGGGTCACCGTGGAGATTTGGGGTCAGAAAGGGCGGTTTTGGGGTCCAATGGGGCCATAATAGAGATTTGGGGTCAGAAAGGGCGGTTTTGGGGTCCTTTGGGGTCACCATTGAGATTTGGGGTCAGAAAGGGCATTTTTGGGGTATAATGGGGTCAGTGCGGAGATATGGGGTCAGAAAGGGCGGTTTTGGGGTCCTTTGGGGCCATAATGGAGATTTGGGGTCAGAAAGGGCAGTTTTGGGGTCCGTTGGGGTCACCGTGGAGATTTGGAGTCAGAAAGGGCGGTTTTGGGGTCCAATGGGGTCACCGTGGAGATTTGGGGTCAGAAAGGGCGGTTTTGGGGTCCTTTGGGGTCACCGTGGAGATTTGGGGTCAGAAAGGGCGGTTTTGGGGTCCAATGGGGCCATAATGGAGATTTGGGGTCAGAAAGGGCGGTTTTGGGGTCTTTTGGGGTCACCATTGAGATTTGGGGTCAGAAAGGGCGGTTTTGGGGTCCTTTGGGGTCACCGTGGAGATTTGGGGTCAGAAAGGGCGGTTTTGGGGTCCAATGGGGTCACCGTGGATATTTGGGGTCAGAAAGGGCGGTTTTGGGGTCCTTTGGGGTCACCGTGGAGATTTGGGGTCAGAAAGGGCGGTTTTGGGGTCTTTTGGGGTCACCATTGAGATTTGGGGTCAGAAAGGGCAGTTTTGGGGTCTGTTGGGGTCACCGTGGAGATTTGGGGTCAGAAAGGGCGGTTTTGGGGTCCAATGGGGCCATAATGGAGATTTGGGGTCAGAAAGGGCGGTTTTGGGGTCTTTTGGGGTCACCGTGGAGATTTGGGGTCAGAAAGGGCGGTTTTGGGGTCCAATGGGGTCACCGTGGAGATTTGGGGTCATAAAGGGCGGTTTTGGGGTCCAATGGGGCCATAATGGAGATTTGGGGTCAGAAAGGGCGGTTTTGGGGTCCATTGGGGTCACTGTGGAGATTTCGGGTCAGAAAGGGCATTTTTAGGGTCCAATGGGGCCATAATGGAGATTTGGGGTCAGAAAGGGCGGTTTTGGGGTCCTTTGGGGTCACCGTGGAGATTTGGGGTCAGAAAGGGCGGTTTTGGGGTCTTTTGGGGTCACCGTGGAGATTTGGGCTCAGAAAGGGCGGTTTTGGGGTCCTTTGGGGTCACCGTGGAGATTTGGGGTCAGAAAGGGCGGTTTTGGGGTCCTTTGGGGTCACCGTGGAGATTTGGGGTCAGAAAGGGCGGTTTTGGGGTCTGTTGGGGCCATAATGGAGATTTGGGGTGAAAAAGGGCGGTTTTGGGGTCCAATGGGGTCATAATGGAGATTTGGGGTCAGAAAGGGCGGTTTTGGGGTCCAATGGGGCCATAGTGGAGATTTGGGGTCAGAAAGGGCGGTTTTGGGGTCCTTTGGGGTCACCGTGGAGATTTGGGGTCAGAAAGGGCGGTTTTGGGGACCAATGGGGCCATAATGGAGGTTTGGGGTCAGAAAGGGCGGTTTTGGGGTCCTTTGGGGTCACCGTGGAGATTTGGGGTCAGAAAGGGTGGTTTTGGGGTCTTTTGGGGTCACCGTGGAGATTTGGGGTCAGAAAGGGCGGTTTTGGGGTCTGTTGGGGCCATAATGGAGATTTGGGGTCAGAAAGGGCGGTTTTGGGGTCCTTTGGGGTCACCGTGGAGATTTGGGGTCAGAAAGGGCAGTTTTGGGGTCCTTTGGGGTCACCGTGGAGATTTGGGGTCAGAAAGGGCGGTTTTGGGGTCTGTTGGGGCCATAATGGAGATTTGGGGTCAGAAAGGGCGGTTTTGGGGTCCGTTGGGGCCATAAAGGAGATTTGGGGTGAAAAAGGGCGATTTTGGGGTCCTTTGGGGCCTCCGTTGAGATTTGGGGTCAGAAAGGGCAGTTTTGGGGTCCTTTGGGGTCACCGTGGAGATTTGGGGTCAGAAAGGGCGGTTTTGGGGTCTTTTGGGGTCACCGTGGAGATTTGGGCTCAGAAAGGGCGGTTTTGGGGTCCTTTGGGGTCACCGTGGAGATTTGGGGTCAGAAAGGGCGGTTTTGGGGTCTTTTGGGGTCACCGTGGAGATTTGGGGTCAGAAAGGGCGGTTTTGGGGTCCAATGGGGTCACCGTGGAGATTTGGGGTCAGAAAGGGCGGTTTTGGGGTCTTTTGGGGCCTCCGTTGAGATTTGGGGTCATAAAGGGCGGTTTTGGGGTCCAATGGGGCCATAATGGAGATTTGGGGTGAAAAAGGGCGATTTTGGGGTCCTTTGGGGCCTCCGTTGAGATTTGGGGTCAGAAAGGGCGGTTTTGGGGTCCAATGGGGCCATAATGGAGATTTGGGGTCAGAAAGGGCGGTTTTGGGGTCCATTGGGGCCATAATGGAGATTTGGGGTCAGAAAGGGCATTTTTGGGGTCCTTTGGGGTCACCGTGGAGATTTGGGGTCAGAAAGGGCGGTTTTGGGGTCCTTTGGGGCCATAATGGAGATTTGGGGTCAGAAAGGGCGGTTTTGGGGTCCAATGGGGTCACCATTGAGATTTGGGGTCTGAAAGGGCAGTTTTGGGGTCCTTTGGGGTCACCGTGGAGATTTGGGGTCAGAAAGGGTGGTTTTGGGGTCCTTTGGGGTCTCCATTGAGATTTGGGGTCAGAAAGGGCGGTTTTGGGGTCCAATGGGGTCACTGTGGAGATTTGGGGTCAGAAAGGGCGGTTTTGGGGTCCAATGGGGTCACCGTGGAGATTTGGGGTCAGAAAGGGCGGTTTTGGGGTCCAATGGGGTCACTGTGGAGATTTGGGGTCAGAAAGGGCGGTTTTGGTGTCCTTTGGGGTCACCGTGGATATTTGGGGTCAGAAAGGGCGGTTTTGGGGTCCTTTGGGGTCACCGTGGAGATTTGGGGTCAGAAAGGGCGGTTTTGGGGTCCTTTGGGGTCACCGTGGAGATTTGGGGTCAGAAAGGGCGGTTTTGGGGTCCATTGGGGCCATAATGGAGATTTGGGGTCAGAAAGGGCGGTTTTGGGGTCCGTTGGGGTCACCGTGGAGATTTGGGGTCAGAAAGGGCGGTTTTGGGGCCCAATGGGGCCATAATGGAGATTTGGGGTCAGAAAGGGCGGTTTTGGGGTCCAATGGGACCATAATGGAGATTTGGGGTCAGAAAGGGCGGTTTTGGGGTCCTTTGGGGCCATAATGGAGATTTGGGGTCAGAAAGGGCAGTTTTGGGGTCCTTTGGTGTCACCGTGGAGATTTGTGGCCAGAAAGGGCGATTTTGGGGTCCAATGGGGCCATAATGGAGATTTGGGGTCAGAAAGGGCGGTTTTGGGGTCCTTTGGGGTCACCGTGGAGATTTGGGGTCAGAAAGGGCAGTTTTGGGGTCCATTGGGGTCACCGTGGAGAGTTGGGGTCAGAAAGGGCGGTTTTGGGGTCCTTTGGGGTCACCGTGGAGATTTGGGGTCAGAAAGGGCGGTTTTGGGGTCCAATGGGGCCATAATGGAGATTTGGGGTCAGAAAGGGCGGTTTTGGGGTCTTTTGGGGTCACCATTGAGATTTGGGGTCAGAAAGGGCGGTTTTGGGGTCCTTTGGGGTCACCGTGGAGATTTGGGGTCAGAAAGGGCGGTTTTGGGGTCCAATGGGGCCATAATGGAGATTTTGGGTCAGAAAGGGCGGTTTTGGGGTCCAATGGGGTCACCGTGGAGATTTGGGGCCAAACAGAGCGGGTTTGGGGTCAAATTTGGGGTCGAAACGGAGAGTTTTTGGGGTTCTTCCCGCAGATTTCGGGCTCTTCCTGACCCGCTCCGATGGCTCCATGTGGGTCTGTCCGTCATGGGGGCGCCGGGACCCCCACAACCATCGTTGGCACCGACGGAAGGTCGCTATGGGGAGATGTGGGGCCGATATGGGGTCGCTATGGGGCGATATGGGGTGATACAGGGCGATATGGGGTGATAAGGGGCCACTATGGGGTGATATGGGGCGATATGGGGTCGCTATGGGGCGCTATGGGGGCGATATGGGGCAATATGGGGTTGATATGGGGAGATATGGGGTCGCTATGGGGCGATATGGGGTGATATGGGGTCCATATGGGGTCACTATGGGGTGATATGGGGCGATATGGGGTCACTATGGGGCAATATGGGACGATATGGCCTGATATGGGGTGATATGGGGTCGCTATGGGTCGTTATGGGGTGATATGGGGTTGATATGGGGCGATATGGGGTCGCTATGGGTCGTTATGGGGTGATATGGGACGATATGGGACGATATGGGGTGATATGGGGTTGATATGGGGTGATATGGGGCGATATGGGGCGATATGGGGTCCCTATGGGGCGATATGGGGCGATATGGGGTAATATGGAGTCAATATGGGTCGATAAGGGGCAATATTGGGTGATATGGGGCGATATGGAGTGATATGGGGCGATGTGGGGTCACTATGGGGCAATTTGGGGTTGATATGGGGCAATATGGGGTGATATGGGGCACTATGGGTTGTTATGGGGCAATATGGGGACGATATGGGGAGATATGGGGTCACTATGGGGCGATATGGGGTGATATGGGACGATATGGGGCTGATATGGGTTGATATGGGGCGATATGGGGAGATATGGGGTCACTATGGGGTGATATGGGGTGATATGGGACGATATGGGGTTGATATGGGGTGATATGGGGTCACTATGGGGCGATATGGGGCAATAAGGGGTTGATATGGGGTTGCTATGGGGCGACATGGGGCGATACGGGGTTGATATGGGGCGATATGGGGTTGATATGGGGCGATATGGGGTCACTATGGGGTGATACAGGGCGATATGGGGTGATAAGGGGCCACTATGGGGTGATATGGGGCGATATGGGGTCCATATGGGGCGATATGGGGTCAATATGGGGAGATATGGGGCAATAAGGGGTTGATATGGGGTTGCTATGGGGCGATATGGGGTGATATGGGGTTCCTATGGGGCGATATGGGTCGATATGGGGTTACTATGGGGAGATATGGGGTTGATATGGGGCGATATGGGGTCCCTATGGGGCGATATGGGGTGATATGGGGCGATATGGGGTGATATGGGGTCGCTATGGGGCAATATGGGGTCGCTATGGGGCGATATGGGGCGATACGGGGTTGATATGGGTCGATATGGGGCGATAAGGGGCAATATGGGGCGATATGGGGTCGCTATGGGGTTGATATGGGGTGATATGGGGCCATATGGGGTGATATGGGGGGGGTAGGGGGTTGATATGGGGCGATATGGGGTCACTATGGGGCCATATGGGGTCGCTATGGGGCGATATGGGGCCAGAGGGGGGGATAGGGGGTGACATGGAGTCCCATTGGGGTCATTGTGGTGTCATTATGGGGTCATTGTGGGGTCCCATTGGGGTCATTGTGGGGTCATTATGGGGTCCCATTGTGGCCATTATGGGGTCCTATTGGGGTCATTATGGGGTCCCATTGGGGTCATTATGGGGTCATTATTGGATCCCCTTGGGGTCCCATTGGGGTCATTATGGGGTCCCATTGGGGTCATTATGGGGTCATTATGGGGTCCCATTGGGGTCATTATGGGGTCACTGTGGGGTCCCATTGTGGTCATAATGGGGTCATTTTGGGGTCATTATGGGGTCCCATTGGGGTCCTATTCGTGTCATTATGGGGTCACAATGGGGTCATTATGGGGTCCTATTGGGGTCATTGTGGGGTCATTATGGGGTCATTATTGGGTCCTATTGGGGTCCCATTGGGGTCATTATGGGGTCATTATGGGGTCCCATTGGAGTCATTCTGGGGTCATTATTGGGTCCCATTGGGGTCATTATGGAGTCATTTTGGGGTCATTATGGGGTCCCATTGGAGTCATTCTGGGGTCATTATTGGGTTCCATTGTGGTCATTATGGGGTCATTATTGGGTCATTATGGGGTCCCATTGTGTCCCATTGGGGTCAGTATGGGGTCCCATTGGGGTCATTATGGTGTCATTATGGGGTCATTATTGGATCCCCTTGGGGTCCCATTGGGGTCATTATTGGGTCTCATTGGGGTCATTATGGTGTCATTATGGGGTCATTATGGGGTCCCATTGGGGTCATTATGGGGTCACTGTGGGGTCCCACTGTGGTCATTATGGGGTCATTATGGGGTCATTATGGGGTTCCCATGGGGTCACATTGGGGTCCCGTTGTGGTCATTATGGGGTCCCACTGTGGTCATTATGGGGTCATTATGGGGTCATTATGGGGTCCCATTGGGGTCCCATTGGGGTCATTATGGGGTCATTATGGGGTCCCATTGTGTCCCATTGGGGTCAGTATGGGGTCCCATTGGGGTCATTCTGGGGTCATTATTGGGTCCCATTGGGGTCATTATGGTGTCATTATGGGGTCATTATGGGGTCCCATTGGGGTCATTATGGGGTCCCATTTGGGTCATTATGGGGTCATTATGGGGTCCCATTGGGGTCATTATGGTGTCATTATGGGGTCATTATGGGGTCCCATTGGGGTCATTATGGGGTCACTGTGGGGTCCCACTGTGGTCATTATGGGGTCATTATGGGGTCATTATGGGGTTCCCATGGGGTCCCATTGGGGTCCCATTGTGGTCATTATGGGGTCATTATGGGGTCCCACTGTGGTCATTATGGGGTCATTATGGGGTCATTATGGGGTCATTATGGGGTTCCCATGGGGTCACATTGGGGTCCCATTGTGGTCATTATGGGGTCCCACTGTGGTCATTATGGGGTCATTATGGGGTCATTATGGGGTCCCATTGGGGTCCCATTGGGGTCATTATGGGGTCATTATGGGGTCCCATTGGAGTCACTATGGGGTCATTATGCAGTCCCATTGGGGTCATTGTGGGGTCCCATTGGGGTCATTGTGGGGTCCCACTGTGGTCATAATGGGGTCACTGTGGGGTCCCACTGTGGTCATTATGGGGTCCCATTGGGGTCATTCTGTGGCCCCATTGGGTTCGCATTGGGGTGACTGTGTGGGGTCCCATTGGGGTCATTATGGGGTCATTATTGGATCCCCTTGGGGTCCCATTGGGTCATTATGGGGTCATTATTGGATCCCCTTGGGGTCCCATTGGGGTCATTATGGGGTTATTATGGGGTCATTCTGTGGTCCCATTCGTGTCATTATTGGGTCCCATTGGGGTCATTATGGGGTCCCATTGGGGTCATTATGGGGTCCCATTGGGGTCACTATGGGGTCCCATTGGGGTCATTATGGGGTTATTATGGGGTCATTCTGTGGTCCCATTGCGGTCATTATGGGGTCATTATGGGGTCATTATGGGGTCCCATTGGGGTCATTATGGGGTTATTATTGGGTCCCATTGGGGTCATTATGGTGTCATTATGGGGTCCCATTGGGGTCCCATTGGGGTCACTATGGGGTCATTATGGGGTCCCATTGGGGTCATTCTGTGGCCCCATTGGGATGACTGTGTGGTGCGGTTCCCAGGTGTCCCAGCAGGGGGCGCTGTTGGGCCGATTGGGGGCGGCGCTGCTGACGGCGGCACGGGACGGAACCGTGCGGGTGTGGCACCCGAGGGGCGGGGCGCCGGTAAGGGGGCGGGGCTTCGGAAGTGGGCGGGGCCTACGAGGGGTGGGCGGGGCTTCGGAAACGGGGCGAGACTCCGGTGAGGGGGCGGGGCTTCGGAAGTGGGCGGGGCCTATTGGAGGGTGTGCCAAGGGAGGGGCGGGGCTTCGGAAACGGGGCGGGGCGCCGGTAAGGGGGCGGGGCTTCGGAATGGGGGCGGGGCCTCCGAGGGTGGGCGGGGCTTCGGAAACGGGACGAGACTCCGGTGAGGGGGCGGTGCTTCGGAAGTGGGCGGGGCCTATTGGGGGTGCCAACGGGAGGGGCGGGGCTTCGGAAATGGGGCGGGGCGCCGGTGAGGGGGCGGGGCTTCGGAAAGGGGGCGGGGCCACAGTGGGGTGGGCGGGGCTTCGGAAACGGGGCGAGACTCCAGTGAGGGGGCGGGGCTTCGGAAGTGGGCGGGGCCTATTGGAGGGGGTGCCTACGGGAGGGGCGGGGCTTCGGAAATGGGGCGGGGCGCCGGTGAGGGGGCGGGGCTTCGGAAAGGGGGCGGGGCCTCCGAGGGTGGGCGGGGCTTCGGAAACGGGGCGGTGCGCCGGCGAGGGGGCGGGGCTTCGGAAGTGGGCGGGGCCTATTGGAGGGGGTTCCAACGGGAGGGGCGGGGCTTCGGAAATGGGGCGGGGCGCCGGTGAGGGGGCGGGGCGCCGGTGAGGGGGCGGGTCCTACGAGGGGTGGGCGGGGCTTCGGAAAGGGGGCGGGGCCTATTGGAGGGGGTGCCAAGGGAGGGGCGGGGCTTCGGAAAGGGGGCGGGGCCTCCGAGGGTGGGCGGGGCCTCAGAGCTGTGGGTGGGGCCTCAAAGTGGATGGGCGTGGCCTAGCAGAGGGGGCGGGGCCTAACGAATAGGACGGTGACTCGGGGAGGGGGCGGGGCCTCAAGGGCTGGGGTGGGGCTTCTGGAAGGGGGCGGGGCCTACGAGGGGTGGGCGGGGCTTTGGAAAGGGGGCGGGGCTACGGTGAGGGGGCGTGGCTTCGGGAAGGGGGCGGGGCTTCGGGAAGGGGGCGGGGAACCGGAAGTGGGCGGGGCCAATCGGAGGATGGGGGCTATCGGAGGGGCGGGGCTTCGGGCCGGGGGCGGGGACTACGAGGGTAGGCAAGGCTTCGGAAAGGGGCGGGGAACAGGAAGTGGGCGGGGCCTACTGGAGGGGCGGGGCGTCGGTGAGGGGGCGGTGCTTCGGGAATAGGGCGTGGCCGACCAGGCGTGGGCGGGGCTTTAGAAAGGGGGCGGGGTCTATCGGAGAGGGGCGGGGCGCCGGTGTGCTGGCGGGGCTTCGGATAGGAGGCGGGGCTTCGGGAAGGGGGCGGTGCCTCCGAGGGGTGGGCGGGGCTCCAGGGAGTGGTGTGGCTTCGGGAAGTTGTCGGGGCCAATCGGATGCGGGGTGCCTCCGGAGGGGCGGGGCTACGGTGAGGGGGCGGGGCCTCCGAGGGGTGGGCGGGGCTTCGGAAAGGGGGCGGTGAATCGGAAATGGGCGGGGCCTATTGGAGGGGCGGGGCGCCGGTGAGGGGTTGTGGCCTATTGGTGGAGGGGAAGCCTATGGGAAGGGCGGGGCTCTGGTGAGGGGGCGGGGCTTCGGAAAGTGGGCGGGGCCTATCGGAAGAAAGGGGCCTATCATAGGGGCGAAGCTCCAGTGAAGGGGCGGGGCTTTGGGAAGTGGGCGGGGCGTAAGAGCGGTGGGCGGGGCCTCAAAGGGGTGGGCGGGGCTCCGATGAGGGGCGGGGCTACGGGGTGTGGGCGGGGCCTATTGGAGGACGGGGGGCCAAATGGAGCGGTGGGCATCCGGAGAGGGGGCGTGGCTTCGGGAAGGGGGGGGCTATGGGAAGTGGGCGGGGCTAAAGAGCGGTGGGCGGGGCTTCGTGAGGGCCTGCCGGTTGCCCCCCATTGCCCTCCTGTAGCCCCCATTGCCCACCAGTTGCTCCCAGTTGCCCCCATGGCCCCCAATGGTCAGCAGAGCGGTGGGCGGGGCTACGGGGCCGGGCGGGGCCAGGCGGGCCGGAAATGGGCGTGTCCCCACTTAGCCACGCCCCCCTCCCCCAATCCCGCAGCTCGCCCACTACCGTTGCTCCGCCCCCATCACCGCCATGGCGCCGAGGCCACGCCCCTCGGCCCACGCCGCGCCCGGATTGGCTGTGGGCGACGAAGCGGGGCGGGTCTACATCCTGCGCTGGGACACGCCCACCGCCTGAAGCCACGCCCACTTCCGAAGCCACGCCCCCCCCGCGCCGGAAGCCACTCCTACTGTGTGAAGCCACGCCCATCAGAAGCCACGCCCGCTTCTGAAGCCACGCCCCTCCGAAGCCACGCCTACTCCCTGAAGCCACGCCCACTTCTGAAAGCCACGCCCTCTCTGAAAGCCACGCCCACTCCCGAAGCCACGCCCACCGCCCAGAGCCACGCCCACTCCATGAAGCCACGCCCACGGATCGAAGCCCCGCCCACAGCGGGAAGCCCCTTTCTCTTTCTCTTTCCCCCCTTTGTATCCAATAAAGATCGTTGGCTCCGCCCCCTTTGGTGACGTCATTGGCCTCATCCCCACACCCCACCCCATAACCCCGCAACTCTGCCCCATAGCCCCATAACTCTGCCCCATAACCCCAAATTCTGCCCCATAGCCCCATAACCTGACCCACAACCCCACATCCCACCCCATAACCCCACATTCCACCCCATAGCCCCACACCCACCCCATAACCCCATAGCCCCATAACCTGTCCCATAACCCCACACCCACCCCATAACCGCACACCAACCCCATAGCCCCACACCCACCCCATAACCCCATACCCACCCCATAACCCCACATCCACCCCATAACCCCACATCGTGCCCCATAGCCCCATAACCTGACCCGTAACCCCACAATGCGACCCATAACCCCACCTCCACCCCATAACCCCACATCCACCCCATAACCCCATAGCCCCATAACCTGTCCTATAACCCCATATCCACCCCATAGCCCCACCTCCACCCCATAACCCCACAGCCCCATAACCTGTCCTATAACCCCACCTCCACCCCATAACCCCACACCCGCCCCATAACCCCACCTCTGCCCCATAACCTGTCCCATAACCTGACCCATAACCCCACATCCTGCCCCATAACCTGACCCATAACCCCACAATGTGCCCCATAACCCCACATCCCACCCCATAACCCCACCTCCACCCCATAACCCCACACCCCGTAACCCCATAGCCCCATAACCTGTCCTATAACCCCACACCCACCCCATAGCCCCACATCCCACCCCATAACCCCACAGCCGCCCCATAACCCCACACCCACCCCATAACCGCACACCAACCCCATAGCCCCACATACACCCCATAACCCCACCCCATAACCAAATCTAGGACCCCATATTTCCCCCCTAAGACCCCCATAACCCCATCCAGGACCCCCCCGAGACCCCAAAGACCCCCAAAACCCCATAAAGGACCCCCACAGCCCCATATCCCATCCAGGCCCCTCTCAGACCCCATAAACCTCCCCCATATCCAACCTGAGACCCCATAGAGCCCCGCAGACCCCACAGCGCCCCATATCCCTGCACTGAACCCCCATATCCCCCATTGGACCCCATAACCTCCCCCCAAATCACTTATGGGGTCTCCCAGCCCCCCACAACCCCATATTGGACCCCCACAGCCCCATATCCCCTCCTGGACCCCCTCAGACCCCATAAACCTCCCCCATATCCAACCTGAGACCCCATAGCTCCAACCTGAGACCCCATAGAGCCCCACAGAACCCCACAGCGCCCCATATCCCTGCACTGAACCCCCATAACCCCCCTATGGGGTCTCCCAGCCCCCCACAATCCCATATAGGACCCCCACAGCCCCATATCTTCTCCAGGACCCCCTCAGACCCCATAAACCTCCCCCATATCCACCCTGAGACCCCATATCCAACCTGAGACCCCATAGAGCCCCACAGAACCCCACAGCGCCCCATATCCCTGCACTGAACCCCCATATCCCCCCTCAGACCCCCATAACCCCCCCCCAAATCACCTATGGGGTCTCGCAGCCCCCCACAATCCCATATAGGACCCCACAGCCCCATATCCCCTCCAGGCCCATCTCAGACCCCATAAACCTCCCCCATATCCAACCTGAGACCCCATAGAGCCCCACAGACCCCAAAAGGGCCCCATATCCCTGCACTGAACCCCATATCCCCCCTCGGACCCCATAACCCCCCCCCCAAATCACCTATGGGGTCTCCCAGCCCCCCAAAACCCCATATAGGACCCCACAGCCCCATATCCCCTCCCAGCCCTCCTCAGACCCCATAAACCTCCCCCATATCCACCCTGAGACCCCATATCCAACCTGAGACCCCATAGAGCCCCACAGACCCCACAGCGCCCCATATCCCTGCACTGAACCCCCATAACCCCCCTATGGGGTCTCCCAGCCCCCCACAATCCCATATAGGACCCCACAGCCCCATATCCCCTCCAGGACCCCCTCAGACCCCATAAACCTCCCCCATATCCAACCTGAGACCCCATAGAGCCCCGCAGACCCCACAGCGCCCCATATCCCTGCACTGAACCCCCATATCCCCCATTGGACCCCATAACCCCTTTATGGGGTCTCGCAGCCCCCCACAATCCCATATAGGACCCCCACAGCCCCATATCCCCTCCAGGCCCTCCTCAGACCCCATAAACCCCTCCCATATCCAACCTGAGACCCCATAGAGCCCCACAGACCCCACAGCGCCCCATATCCCTGCACTGAACCCCCATATCCCCCCTCGGACCCCATAACCCCCCCCAAATCACCTATGGGGTCTCCCAGCCCCCCAACAATCCCATATAGGACCCCCACAGCCCCATATCCCCTCCAGGACCCCCTCAGACCCCATAAACCTCCCCCATATCCAACCTGAGACCCCATAGATCCAACCTGAGACCCCATAGAGCCCTGCAGTGCCCCACAGCGCCCCATATCCCTGCACTGAACCCCCATATCCCCCCCTTGGACCCCATAACCCCCCTATGGGGTCTCGCAGCCCCCCACAATCCCATATAGGACCCCCATCTCCATCCCATAACGCCCCATATCCCCCTCTCCGCCCCATATCCTTCCGGACCCCATAGAGATGGAGGGCAATGTGGGGCAGTGGGGAGATGTGGGGCAGAGATGGGGGTCGGAGCGACTTGGGGGGCAGTGGGGTGCGGGGGGACGATTTGGGGTCTATGGGGCAATGTGGGTCCGCAGGCGGAGAAGGCAAAGTGTGGGGTGAAGGTGGGAGGTGTGGGGTGCGGGGATATGGGGCACTGTGGGGCTGTAGGGGGGATCTGTGGGGCAGTTGTGGGGCGCTTTGGGGTCAGAGTGGGGGGATGTGGGGCACCACGTGGCCCCATTGCCCCATAGAATTCCGCGTGACCCCAAAGCCGCGTGGGGGGGAACGTCAGACACACAGAGGTGTGGGGCTGCCCCATAGCTGCCCCACAGCTGCCCCACAGCTGCCCCAAAGCAGCCCCATTGCTGCCCCACAGCAGCCCCACAGCAGCCCCATCGCTGCCCCACAGCTGCCCCACAGCAGCCCCACAGCAGCCCCACAATAGCCCAATGGCTGCCCCATAGCTGCCCCACAGCAGCCCCATAGCTGCCCCACAGCTGCCCCATGGCTGCCCCACAGCAGCCCCATAGCTGCCTCATAGCTGCCCTACAGCTGCCCCACAGCAGTCCCAGTGCTGCCCCACCGCTGCCCCACAGCAGCCCCATCGCTGCCACACAACAGCCCCATAGCTGCCCCATAGCTGCCCCACAGCAGCCCCATCTCTGCCCCACAGCAGCCCCACAGCAGCCAAACAGCAGCCCCATAGTAGCCCCATCGCTGCCCCACAGCAGCCCCATAGCTGCCCCATGGCTGCCCCACAGCTGCCCCACAGCAGCCCCACAGCAGACCCACGGCAGCCCCATAGCAGCCCCAGCGCTGCCCCACAGCTGCCCCACAGCTGCCCCACAGCAGCCCCATCGCTGCCCCACAGCAGCCCCACAGCAGCCCCACAGCTGACCCACAGCAGCCCCATCGCTGCCCCACAGCAGCCCCATTGCTGCCCCATCGCTGCCCCATAGCAGCCACATAGCTGCCCCACAGCAGCACCACAGCAGCCCCACATCAGCCCCACAGTAGCCCAACGGCTGCCCCATGGCTGCCCCACAGCACCCCAAAGCTGCCCCATCGCTGCCCCATAGCAGCCCCACAGCAGCCCCATAGCAGCCCCACAGCAGCCCCATCGCTGCCCCACAGCAGCCCCACGGCTGCCCCATCGCTGCCCCATAGCAGCCCCACAGCAGCCCCACAGCAGCCCCACATCAGCCCCATAGCTGCCCCACAGCTGCCCCACAGCAGCCCCATAGATGCCCCACAGCAGCCCCACAGCAGCCCCACAGCACCCTACAGCTGCCCCACAGCTGCCCCATCGCTGCCCCACAGCAGCCCCACAGCTGCCCCATCGCTGCCCCACAGCAGCCCCACAGCAGCCCCACAGCAGACCCATGGCAGCCCCAGAGCTGCCCCACAGCAGCCCCATAGCTGCCCCACAGTAGCCCCACAGCTGCCCCACAGCAGCCCCACAGCAGCCCCACAGCAGCCCCATCGCTGCCACACAACAGCCCCATAGCTGCCCCATAGCTGCCCCACAGCAGCCCCACGGCTGCCCCACATCTGCCCCAATGCAGCCCCACAGCAGCCCCATGGGTGCCCCAGAGCTGCCCCACAGCAGCCCCATCTCTGCCCCACAGCTGCCCCATAGCTGCCCCATATCTCCCCACAGTAGCCCCACAGCAGCCCCATTGCTGCCCCATAGCAGCCCCACAGGTGCCCCATCGCTGCCCCACAGCAGCCCCACAGCAGCCCCATCGCTGACCCATAGCGGCCCCACAGCAGCCCCACATCAGCCCCATAGCTGCCCCACAGCTGCCCCACAGCAGCCCCACAGCACCCCACAGCTGCCCCATAGCTGCCCCATAGCTGCCCCACAGCAGCCCCACAGCTGCCCCATCGCTGCCCCACAGCAGCCCCACAGCAGCCCCACAGCAGCCCCATGGCTGCCCCAGAGCTGCCCCACAGCAGCCCCATAGCTGCCCCACAGGAGCCCCACAGCTGCCCCTCAGCAGCCCCACAGCAGCCCCACAGCAGCCCCATCGCTGCCCCATAGCTACCTCATAGCAGCCCCACAGCAGCCCCATGGCTGCCCCATCGCTGCCCCACAACAGCCCCATCGCTGCCCCACAGCAGCCCCATAGCTGCCCCACAGTAGCCCCACAGCTGCCCCACAGCAGCCCCACAGCAGCCCCACAGCAGCCCCATAGCTGCCCCACAGCAGCCCCACCGCTGCCCCACAGCTGCCCCATAGCTGCCCCATAGCAGCCCCACAGCAGCCCCACAGCTGCCCCACAGCAGCCCATCACTGCCCCACAGCTGCCCCACAGCAGCCCCACAGCAGCCCCATCTCTGCCCCATAGCTGCCCCATAGCTGCCCCATAGCTGCCCCTGAGCTGTCCCACAACAGCCCCACGACCCCACAGTCCCTATTAGGACCCCCATCGCAGCCCCACAGCAGCCCCACAACAGCCCCATCGCTGCCCCACAGCAGCCCCACAGTAGCCCCACAGCAGCCCCATCGCTGCCCCACTGCAGCCCCACAGCAGCCCCACCGCTGCCCCACATCAGCCCCATAGCTGCCCCATAGCTGCCCCACAGCAGCCCCATCTCTGCCCCATCGCTGCCCCACAGCAGCCCCATAGCTGCCCCATAGCAGCCCCACAGCAGCCCCATCGCTGCCCCATAGCTGCCCCACAGCAGCCCCAAAGCTGCCCCACATCTGCCGCACTGCAGCCCCACAGCAGCCCCATCTCTGCCCCACAGCAGCCCCACAGCAGCCCCACAGCAGCCCTACAGCAGCCCCACGGCTGCCCCACATCTGCCCCAATGCAGCCCCACAGCAGCCCCATCGCTGCCCCACAGCAGCCCCATAGCTGCCCCATAGCAGCCCCACAGCAGCCCCACAGCAGCCCCATAGCTGCCCCATAGCAGCCCCACATCAGCCCCATCGCTGTGCCACAGCAGCCCCACAGCAGCCCCACAGCTGCCCCATAGCTGCCCCATATCTCCCCGCAGTAGCCCCACAGCAGCCCCACCGCTGCCCCACATCAGCCCCACAGCTGCCCCACAGCAGCCCCATAGATGCCCCATAGCAGCCCCACAGCAGCCCAACTGCAGCCCCACAGCTGCCTTATAGCTACCCCACAGCAGCCCCACATCAGCCCCACAGCAGCCCCACAGCAGTCCCATCGCTGCCCCACAGCTGCCCCACAGCAGCCCCTCAGCAGCCCCATTGCTGCCACACAACAGCCCCATAGCTGCCCCATAGCTGCCCCACAGCAGCCCCATGGCTGCCCCACATCTGCCCCACTGCAGCCCCACAGCTGCCCCATAGCTGCCCCATAGCAGCCCCACCGCAGCCCCACAGCTGCCCCACAGCAGCCCCATTGCTGCCCCACAGCAGCCTCACAGCAACCCCATAGCAGCCCCATCGCTGCCCCTCAGCAGCCCCATAGCTGCCCCAGTGCAGCCCCATCGCTGCCCCATAGCTGCCCCACAGCAGCCCCACAGCAGTCCCATAGCTGCCCCATAGCAGCCCCACAACAGTCCCATTGCTGCCCCATAGCTGCCCCACAGCTACCCCACAGCTGCCCAATATCTGCCCCACAGCAGCCCCACAGAAGCCCCACAGCAGCCCCACAGCAGCCCCATAGCAGCCCCACAGCAGCCCCACAGCAGCCCCATGGGTTCCCCACAGCAGCCCCACAGAAGCCCCATCTCTGCCCCACAGCTGCCCCACAGCAGCCCTATGGCAGCCCCACAGCAGCCCCATCGCTGCCCCACAGCTGCCCCACAGCAGCCCCACAGCAGCCCCATAGCTGCTCCATAGCAGCCCCACAACAGCCCCATTGCTGCCCCATAGCAGCCCCACAGCAGCCCCACAGCAGCCCCATCGCTGCCCCACAGCCGCTACACCGCTGCCCCACAGCAGCCTCATAGCTGCCCCATAGCAGCCCCACATCAGCCCCATCGCTGTGCCACAGCAGCCCCACAGCAGCCCCACAGCTGCCCCATAGCTGCCCCATATCTCCCCACAGTAGCCCCAATGCAGCCCCACAGCAGCCCCATCGCTGCCCCACTGCAGCCCCACCGCTGCCCCACAGCAGCCCCATCGCTGCCCCATCTCTGCCCCATAGCAGCCCCACAGCAGCCCCAAAGCTGCCCCACATCTGCTGCACTGCAGCCCCACAGCAGCCCCATCTCTGCCCCACAGCAGCCCCATAGAAGCCCCATAGCAGCCCCACAGCAGCCCCATCGCTGCCCCACAGCTGCCCCACAGCAGCCAAAGCGCTGCCCCACAGCAGCCCCACAGCTGCCCCACAGCTGCTCCACAGCAGCCCCATCGCTGCCCCATAGCAGCCCCACATCAGCCCCATAGCTGCCCTATATCTGCCCCACAGCAGCCCCACAGCAGCCCCATCTCTGCCCCATCGCTGCCCCACAGCAGCCCCACCGCTGCCCCACAGCTGCCCCATAGCTGCCCCAGTGCAGCCCCACAGCAGCCCCACAGCTGCCCCACAGCTGCCGCACAGCAGCCCCATCGCTGCCCCACAGCAGCCCCACAGCAGCCCCACCGCTGCCCCACAGCAGCCCTATTGCTGCCCCACAGCATCCCCACAGCAGCCCCACTGCTGCCCCATAGCTGCCACATAGCTGCCCCACAGCAGCCCCACAGCTGCCCCACAGCAGCCCCACAGCAGCCACAAATCAGCCCCACAGCTGCCCCATAGCTGCCCCATCGCTGCCCCATCGCTGCCCCACAGCAGCCCCACAGCTGCCCCACATCTGCCCCACAGCAGCCCCACAGCAGCCCCACAGCAGCCCCATAGCTGCCCCACAGCAGCCCCACCGCTGCCCCACAGCTGCCCCATAGCTGCCCCATAGCAGCCCCACAGCAGCCCCACAGCTGCCCCACAGCAGCCCATCACTGCCCCACAGCTGCCCCACAGCAGCCCCACAGCAGCCCCATCTCTGCCCCATAGCTGCCCCATAGCTGCCCCATAGCTGTCCCACAACAGCCCCACAACCCCACAGTCCCTATTAGGACCCCCATCGCAGCCCCACAGCTGCCCCACATCAGCCCCACAGCAGCCCCATTGCTGCCCCACAGCTGCCCCATATCTCCCCACAGTAGCCCCACAGCAGCCCCATAGCTGCCCCATAGCAGCCCCACATCAGCCCCATCGCTGTGCCACAGCAGCCCCACAGCAGCCCCACAGCTGCCCCATAGCTGCCCCACAGCAGCCCCATAGCTGCCCCATATCTCCCCACAGTAGCCCCACAGCAGCCCCATAGCTGCCCCATTGCAGCCCCACAGCAGCCCCATCGCTGCCCCATAGCAGCCCCACAGCAGCCCCATCGCTGCCCCACAGCTGCCCCATAGCATCCCCACAGTAGCCCCACGGCTGCCCCATAGCTGCCCCACTGCAGCCCCACAGCAGACCCACGGCAGCCCCATTGCTGCCCCATGGCTGCCCCATAGCTGCCCCATAGCTGCCCCACAGCTGCCCCACAGCTGCCCCATAGTGGCCCCACAGCTGCCCCATATCTCCCCACAGCAGCCCCATAGCTGCCCCACAGCAGCCCCACAGCAGCCCCACAGCAGCCCCACAGCAGCACGTGTGTGTGCAAGAGGGCCGGGCTGCACGTGTGCCCGCGGGTATGTGCGTGGGGGCGCAAAGGGGGTGCACTGCGCTGCGATGCACGCGCGTGTGAGCATGCTCGTGGGGAAGGGTTGGCTTGCACGCGTGTGTGCAAGCACGTGGGTGTGAGTGTGCAAGGAGGCGCCTGGGTGTGTTTCTTCTGCACGGCTGTGCACACGCGTGTGTATAGATGCATGTGTGTGCTTGTGGCTGCCAGTGGAGGTGTTAGGTGTTCTTGCACACGCGTGTGTTTGCACGTGGGTGGGTTTGCACATGGGTTTGTGTGTGTGCAAGGAGGCGCCCGACCCTGGAAGTCTTACTTTGCATGGCTGTGCACACGCGTGTGTTTAGATGCATGAGTGTGCCTATGGCTGCCAGCAGAGGTCTTCTTGCACACGCGTGTGTATTTGCACGTGGGTGTGAGCGCGTGCAAGGAGGCGCCCGGCCCTGGACGTGTTTCCTTTGCACGGCTGTGCACACGCGTGTATATTGCTGCACGTGTGTGCTCATGGGTGCCAGAAAAGGTGTTAGGTGTTGTTGCACACGCGTGTGTTTGCACGTAGGTGTGTGAGCGTGCAAGGAGGCACCCGACCCTGGATGTGTTTTCGTTGCACGTCTGTACACACGTGTTTAGACGCACGTGAGTCCTTACGGGTGCCAGCACAGAGGTGTTGTTGCACACGCGTGTGTATTTGCACGTGGGTGTGAGTGCGTGCAAGGAGGCTCTGGGCCCTGAATGTGTTTCCTTTGCACGGCTGTGGACACGCGTGTGTAGAGATGCATGTGTGTGCCAATGGGTGCCAGCAGAGGTGTTGTTGCACACGCGTGTGTGTTTGCACGTGGGTGTGAATGCGTGCAAGGAGGCTCTGGTCCCTGAATGTGTTTCCTTTGCACGGCTGTACACACATGTTTAGACGAACGTGAGTCCTTACGGGTGCCAGCACAGAGGTGTTGTTGCACACGCGGGTGTGTTTGCACGTGGGTGTGAGCACGTGTGCAAGGAGGCTCCGGACCCTGGGTGTCTTGTTTTTCTTGGCTGTGCACACGCATGTGTATAGATGCACGTGTGTGCCCGTGGGTGCCAGCAGAGGTGTTCTTGCACACGCGTGTGTTTGCACGTGGGTGTGATTGTGTGCATGGAGGCGCCCGGCCCTGGGTGTGTTTCGTTTCATTGCACAGCTGTGCACACGCGTGTGTAGAGATGCAAGTTTGCGCTCATGGCTGTCAGCAGAGGTCTTCTTGCACACGCGTGTGTATTTGCACGTGGGTGTGAGTGCGTGCAAGGAGGCTCTGGGCCCTGAATGTGTTTCCTTTGCACGGCTGTGCACACGCGTGTGTAGAGATGCATCTGCATGGTTATGGGCTCCATCAAAGGCGTTGTTGCACACGCGTGTGTTTGCATGTGGGTGTGAGCGTGCAAGGAGGCGCCCAACCCTGGATGTGTTTCCTTTGCACATCTGTACACACATGTTTAGACGCACGTGAGTCCTTACGGGTGCCAGCAGAGGTGTTGTTGCACACGCGTGTGTTTGCACATGGGTGTGAGCGCGTGCAAGGAGGCGCCCGGCCCTGAATGCGTTTCCTTTGCACGGCTGTGCACACGCGTGTGTATAGCTGCACATGTGAGCTTATGGGTTTGAGTGGAGGTGTTGTTGCACACGCGTGTGTTTGCATGTGGGTGTGATTGTGTGCAAGGAGGCGCCCGGCCCTGAATGTGTTTCCTTTGCACGGCTGTGCACATGCAGGTGTAGAGATGCACGTGTGTGCTTATGGGTGGCAGGAAAAGTGTTCTTGCACACGCGTGTGCAAGCACGTGGGTGTGTGAGCGTGCAAGGAGGCGCCCAGCCCTGGGTGTGTTTCTTTGCTCAGCTGTGCACACGTGTTTAGACGCACGTGAGTCCTTACGGGTGCCAGCACAGAGGTGTTGTTGCACACGCGTGTGTGTTTGCACGTGGGTGTGATTGTGTGCAAGGAGGCGCCCGGCCCTGAGTGTGTTTCTTCTGCACGGCTGTGCGCACGCGTGTGTATAGCTGCATGTGTGTGCCTATGGGTGCCAGCAGAGGTGTTCTTGCACATGTGTGTGTGTTTGCATGTGGGTGTGTGAGCGTGCAAGGAGGCACCTGACCCTGGATGCGTTGTTGTTGCACGTCTGTACACGCGTGTTTCGATGCACGTGAGTCCTTACGGGTGCCAGCACAGAGGTGTTGTTGCACACGCGTGTGCAAGCACGTGGGTGTGTGGCTGTGCAAGGAGGCTCTGGGCCCTGAATGTGTTTCCTTTGCATGGCTGCGCACACGCGTGTGTTTAAATGCACGTGTGTGCTTGTGGGTGCCAGCAGGAAAAGTGTTGTTGCACACGCGTGTGTTTGCACGTGGGTGTGAGCGTGCAAGGAGGCGCCCGGCCCTGGATGTCTTACTTTGCACGGCTCTGTACACGCGTGTGTATAGATGCATGTGTGTGCCAATGGGTGCCAGCAGAGGTGTTCTTGCACACGCGTGTGTTTGGACATGGGTGTGTTTGCACGTGGGTGTGTGAGCGTGCAAGGAGGCGCCCGGCCCTGGACGTGTTTCCTTTACACGGCTGTGCACACGCGTGTGTATAGCTGCACATGTGAGCTTATGGGTGTGAGTGGAGGTGTTGTTGCACTCGCGTGTCTGTTTGCACGTGGGTGTGATTGTGTGCAAGGAGGCGCCTGACCCTGGGTGTGTTTCGTTTCATTGCATGGCTGTGCACACGCGTGTGTAGAGATGCAAGTTTGCGCTCATGGCTGTCAGCAGAGGTCTTCTTGCACACGCATGTGTATTTGCATGTGGGTGTGTGGCTGTGCAAGGAGGCGCCCGGCCCTGAATGTGTTTCCTTTGCACGGCTGTGCACATGCAGGTGTAGAGATGCACGTGTGTGCTTATGGGTGGCAGGAAAAGTGTTCTTGCACATGCGTGTGCAAGCACGTGGGTGTGTGAGCGTGCAAGGGGGCACCTGACCCTGGATGCGTTGTTGTTGCACATCTGTACACACGTGTTTCGACGCACGTGAGTCCTTACGGGTGCCAGCACAGAGGTGTTGTTGCACACGCGTGTGTTTGCACATGGGTGTGAGCGCGTGCAAGGAGGCGCCCGGCCCTGAATGTGCTTTCTTTGCACGGCTGTGCACACGCGTGTGTATAGCTGCATGTGTGTGCCTATGGGTGCCAGCAGAGGTCTTCTTGCACATGTGTGTGTGTTTGCATGTGGGTGTGAGTGCGTGCAAGGAGGCGCCCGGCCCTGAATGCGTTTCCTTTGCACGGCTGTGCACACGCGTGTGTTTAGATGCACATGTGTGTGCTTGTGGGTGCCAGCAGGAAAAGTGTTGTTGCACACGCGTGTGTTTGCACGTGGGTGTGTGAGCGTGCAAGGAGGCACCGGACCCTGGATGTGTTGTCGTTGCACGTCTGTACACATGTGTTTCGATGCACGTGAGTCCTTATGGGTGCCCACAGAGGAGTTCTTGCACACGCGTGTGTGTTTGCAAGTGGGTGTGAGCGCATGCAAGGAGGCTCTGGGCCCTGCGTGTGTTTCCTTTACACGGCTGTGCACACGCGTGTGTATAGGGGGGCATGGAGGAGGGGGACTGCCATTCTCGGGGTGGGCGTTCACCCAGGGGGGCATGGAGGGAGGGCTTTGTCCTGTCTGCTTCAAGCAACACTTGTATCCAGCCAGCAGAAGGCTGTGCCCTCGGTGTCCCACGTGAGCTCTGCATGGAGCTTACAGTTGGCTGTGAGGTGGTGGAGAGCCTCTGGGCACTGATTAAGGGACAAGGAAGTAAAGTGGTTGCCTACTACATGCCACCCAGCCAGGACAATGATCCCAATCAATTCTTCTTTAAGGAATTAGGGGATATGTCTGGAACAGCATCACTTGCCCTAGGCACTGTAGGCCATCAGTGCTGGTCACTTGTTAGGAGGCAGCTCGTAAGAGCACAGGTGCAGGCACTTTCAAAGTGTTGCAAGTGAAGAAGCGGGGTAGAAGTGCAGCTCCTCTGAGCAGAGATTTGCTTTGATGACAGATTTACTCCTCTAATTCACCAGGGGAAGAAGCCCAATAAAGCTTCTGCTAAGGATTCTCACAGTATCCTTGTCGCCAAAATGTTTGGCATACAGCTGACCGAGAGCACAATGTGTGAACCACGGGCTGATGGGACGGCGTCACAGTCCCATAGGAAATGGAGTTACATCAGGCTGGTGGCCCATCTCTAGTGAGATTCCCGATGCCATCATTTTGATGCCAATTCCCTTCAGTGTTTTTATAAATGATCTGCATGGCACTGTTTCCCAAATTCTTAGAGTAATCTGGGGACGTGTGGGTTACGTGAGTGGAGAGTGAGGAGGACTGAGAATCGTCTGAGTAGCAGAGCTCAGAGGATTGTCTTCAGTGGGGCAGATTGTCTTGAGTTTAGGACAAGAAAGGGTTAAGGTTAGACTTTAAGGTTAGGAGTTGGAGTTATGGCTTAGGAGTTAGGGTTGGGGTTAGGGTTAGATTAAAGGTTTAGTCTATGGGTTAGAGTTAGCACTAGGCACCAATTCCCAGCTTCCTGACACGCAGGAAAAACTCCATGAAGACACAGATGGATATGGTTAATTGACAGCAAAGGAAAGCAAGAGGCATAGTTCTGTCAAAGTAGATTTTATTAAGTCCAAGTTATATCCACTGAATCATAGAATCATAGAATGGCTTGTGTTGGAAAGATCAGAAGCATCATCTAGTTCCAAACCTGTGCTGTGGGCAGGCTTGCCAACCGCAAGACCAGACTGCCAGGAACACATCAAGTCTGGCCACTCCACTCACCTCCACTGATGAGGCATCCACAAATGCTCTGGGCAGCCTCTTCCAGTGCCTCACCACCCTCTGCGTGGAGGATCTCTTCACAACATCCAACATAAACCTCCCCTCGTTCAGTTTAACTCCATTGCCCCTTGTCCTATCGCTATCTTCCAGCATAAAAAGTCAGCCCTTCTCCTGCCTGTAAGCTCCTTTCAGGTATCACAAGATCACAATGAGGTCTTTCCGGACCCTTCCTTCTCCAGCTAAACAATCCCAACTCCCACAATCTTTCATCAGCCCTCTGATTATCTTTGTGGCACTCCTCTGGACCTGCTCCAACAGCTCCATGTCTTCCTTGCGCTGGTTTCCCCAGGCCTGGACACAGCGCTCCAGATGGAGCCTTACAAGGGCTGAGTAGAGGAGGACGATCACCTCCCTGTCCCTGCTGGACACCCCTCTGTTGTACCATTGGCCACCCAGGCTACAGGAGCGCAGTGCTGGCTCACGGCCGGCTCTTATTCCCTCAGGACCCCCAGCTAAATCCCCTTTCCACAGTGGAGAACCTCTGCACAAGAGAAAATATCTTCTCTTTGTGTCAAACACACATTTCAGGACCCCCAGAACACTCACTGCCCATGTACTTTCTTTGCTGCATGAAAGTATGCTGTAGGCTGTATGAAAGAAAGAAACATACTAATGGAAAACAACCGAGCACAAGCTTAGAGTGGGATACATTAGAAGTCACCTGCGGAGAGAGATGGAGTCTTTGTGATTACTGGAAAACATCCATAACAACAGTTCCCAGATGGCACCCTTCAGTGCCTGGTTCCTCACGCTGTAGATGAGGGGGTTCACTGCTGGAGGCACCACCGAGTACAGAATTGCCACCGACACATCCATGGCTGGGGAGGAGATGGAATGGGGCTTCAGGTAGGTAAAGAGGCCAGTGCTGATAGAGAGGGAGACCACGGCCAGGTGAGGGAGGCACGTGGAAAAGGCTTTGTGCCGTCCCTGCACGGAGGGCATCCTCAGCACAGCCCTGAAGATCTGCACGTAAGAAAGCACAATGGAAACAAAACACCCCGAAAACAAAAATACGCTGAATGTCATAAGACTGAGATTCCTGAGGTAGGGGTACGAGCAAGAGAGCTTTTGAATGTGAGGAATTTCACAGAAGCACTGGTCCACGGTGTTGCCTCGGCAGAGTGGCAGTGAAAAGGTATTGGCAGTGTGCAGCAGAGCATGGAGAAGCCCAGTGCCCCAGGCAGCTGCTGCCAGGCTGGCACAAGCTGTGCTGCCCACGAGGGTCCCGTAGTGAAGGGGCTTGCAGATGGCAACGTAGCGGTCATAGGACATGAGAGTGAGGAGGTAAAATTCGGCTGACAACAAGAATGAGAACAGAAAGACCTGGGCAGCACATGCAGTGTAGGAGATGGCCCTGGTGTCCCAGAGGGCATTGGCCATGGCTTTGGGGACAGTGGTGGAGATGGAGCCCAGGTCGAGGAGGGCGAGGTTGAGGAGGAAGAAGTACATGGGGGTGTGCAGGCGGTGGTCGCAGGCTACGGCTGTGCTGATGAGGCCGTTGCCCAGGAGGGCAGCCAGGTAGATGCCCAGCAAGAGCCAGAAGTGCAGGAGCTGCAGCGGCCGCGTGTCTGCCAACGCCAGGAGGAGGAACTCGCTGATGGAGCTGCTGTTGGGCATCTGCCGCTCCTGGACATGGCTAACCATCAAAGGAGAGAAAAAGGCAAGTTAGGTGAGGCTTCCCTTGGCAAAACCCCGTACCATTCCTTGGTGACCTTCCTCCTGCCACAGAATCGATCCGATACTTTTTCTTTCTCTGAGGAAAATGCCTGTTCAGATCCACGACTTGAGATTTTTTTCCATGAGTTTGAGTATGTAAGGAAGAGGAGAGGCCTCTGCCCGCGGACTCTGGAGAAAGCAGTCCTGACCCACCCAGGTGGGTCCATTGTAAAGTGGCAGGAGTGCTTGGTTTCACTTTTAGAATGTGACATCTCTCTTAGCATCTCTCCACTTCATCTCCCTGGGCTTTCAGGGAACACAGAGATGTTATGGGACAGATGTGCATCCCGCAGTGCAGCTCACTAGCTTGCAAGGACATCTCTCTTCGAGAGAGAGCCAAGTGTCCTCGTGATGGCATCTCATTCAGAGAAATTCAGCTCCTTCCCAGCCTCACAGACTGTGCTGTCCACAGCCCCGAGCAGCTGCTCTCAGCCCCCGTGCGCTGCAGAAGGAAATGAGCTCAGGCCTGGAGAGATGCAGCTCTGCTCTGCTGGAGCTCTGGCTGCAGAGGAGGCGCTTCATGCCTTGGACCCCGCAGCCCTGAAGGCAGAGGTGTTTCTGGGTGGGAGAGGATGCAAGGGGGCTTGCTCAGAAGAAGGGTTGGAAAATGAACACAGGGCAGAAAGTCCCACGTTTGGTCCTCCTTCCTGAAAAGTCCCCTCTGCAACGCCCTGAGCATGCAGTGCAGCTCTGAGCCCCCAGCCCCATGCAGCACCCCTAGCAGCAGAAGGCCCCTGTGCTGCTGTGGCGCTCCTTCCCCACACCCCCCCACACCCCATCTCCCTGCAGCTACCTGGACGGGATTCAGCTGAATCAGTTGAGGCATCTTATCCTGAGGTTGTAGTCCTGGTTCCTGGAGGGGAATCAGCTCCCTCCCACGCATCCCCCACACCCAGCCGGACCAGCACCGACCACACAACTGGCCCCCTGCATCCCTCCTCTTGCACCGGCTTCTTTCTCCTCCACCTGCATTAATTCCCATCTTTGTCTGTTGCAGTCACTGTCCAGTTATCAGCTCTCACTGACTACATTTCCCTCTTGGATCCCCGCAATGCTATCCCCATGCTGGCTGTACCTCCCTCTCCCTGACGGAGCTGCCATCCGTGTCACAGGAGTTGTGCTGCACTCAGTGACATCTCGGTGTCTGCTGTAAGAAGAAATACCCTTACAGATGACAACTCCTTTTTTGGACAGTGCTCCTTGAAAACCTTATCTGCCACACTGAGACCTCCCTCATGAACAAGTCTTGAAGACTGGAGGGAAATGGCTTGTTAGGTCTTTCTGCACTGTAATGAGCCCCACAGCGTATGTGGTGTCTGTTGAGCTTCAGCTACTGAGAGAAGACTGCTGTAGCCAACTGATGAAGGTGCAGCCAAAATGCTGTCCAGAAATGTTGGAGAGTGTTGGAGTATTAATTGGTCCCTGTGGGGCCATTACCAACAAAGCCTCCCCAGAGACGTGTTAGAGCAGATAATTGGAGGCTGTGATTACAGGCAGGCAAAGGCACTGTGCAGGTGCTTTGAGGCTGGGGAAAGCCCTTGGTTTGTTTGATGAAACAGAAGGGTTAAGCCATAGCTGCAGCCTCTGGGAAAGGTGGTCCTGTCCCTCACAGATGGCCCAACGCTCTCCCACGGTCAGTGGGATGTGGGTGGGCAGCGTTCTGGGAGGGAGAATGATACTACACCTACTGGCCTCCCTACAGGGCTGCAAGGAAACAAGGAGGCCCCAGTGTCACGAGGACAACGTGTGCCCTCCGGAGCATCAGCAGCAGACACAACTGCCGCAGCCAAGCTGACCAAGACCTTGGTTTCCTGTTGGGGCCCTCCAGCCTTGCCAGTGCTGTTGGCCATCTGCACCAGAGGCTGTTCTACGCAGTCCTACGCTTGCCTCCTTTTCCCTGCAGGCTGCAGACACTCACCTCGACTCCTGCACTGGCACTCACCCTGGCATTGCCTTACTCTGATGGTTCTGCAGTCTCACTACTTGTTCCTTGTGACACAACAGCACGGACTGATGACAGAGTCCTGCTGGGTGTTTCTGGCACCATGGCACTACCACAGGAGGTGAGGGCTGACCTGTCAGCTTGTGCAGAAAGAATCACTTCTAAGGTCTGGGTCAGTGAAGCACTAAGATGCACTAAGATGAGTGTCCAACAGTCAACCTTTTGCTCCTTTTACTGCCTCATTTGATGGAGGGTAGTAGGGGACACCAAACACTCACTGGCTTCTCATTTGGCTCAGTTTTGCATTTCCTCGCTCAAAGGATGTGCGCCATCGTCACTGTAGATAACATCAGCAGTAGGAAGATTTGAGAAGCAAATGATCGCCCTCACACTGTATTTTGCCCACTGACTGATACTTCATCCCCTAAAAGCCAAAGAGTACCTCCACTCCCATGCGGATGGGCGAGCATCTCCCCAGTGACTTCAACAGTCATATATAGAATCATAGAATCGCAAAGGTTGGAAAAGACCCCCAGGATCATCCAGCCCAACCATTCCCACTTCACCAGTGGTTCTCGCTAAACCATGTCCCTCCACACAACATCCAAACGCTCTTTGAACACCTCCAGGGACGGTGACTCTGGACAGCCCATTCCAGTGCCTGAACACCTTTCAGAAAAGTAGAATTTCCTCCTTCTCCCTTAGCAGTGAGATATGCAGTGTAGCTGCTTCCAGTCCCAGCTGCCAGCCAGCCAGCCAGCCAAGGACAGAAATACCTTGCAGCCGTTCCTCCCCTCGCCTTCGCAGCTCTTCTCCCTGCTGGGCAGAGCTGAACATTCTGCTGCCAGTATTTCAGCCCTCGGCCCACCCCATCTGACAGCGCAGGGCCTGAAGGCACACGCTGGGTGCGTGCCAGCTGAACCCACCTGCACCGAGAATGCTTCCCATTCAGCTGAGCACGCAGTCTGCGCTCCCTTTGCGGGGACAGATGTTGCCTGCTGGGTCTCCGAAGGGAAACTGAGTTGAACGCTTCCATGGATCCATGTGTGCAGAGCTGCGCAGTGAGGTCATCTCGTGCCTCCCGTGGCCCAGAGGAAGAAATGCAGTCCCACCTGTGTTGCGTTCCAGAAGCCCAAGTGGGCAGCAGAGCACGCTGAGCTCCTCTGCTCACTTCCTCGCTGTCCCAGATCCAACCCCTTCCTGTGCCCCTCGGAGCCCAACCCGGGCTGCAACTCACCTGGGAACCGCTGCTCCTGTCCTGGGGGAACGAGAGCCTCCCGGAGCGCGAGGACAGTCCCACACAGCGTCAGGGGATTGGTAAGAAAAAGCAGTCTTATCCAATAACGGGAAACAAACCTAACAGAACGAACAACTACTCAATCAAATTACTAAGCATTAATGCCGCTGAATCGAGTAAACTATAACTTTGTTCGCAGACTTTAGGGAGGAGCGCAGGAACCATAGGAATGCGAGGTCCTTGAAGGCGTGTGAAGGTAAGTAGAGCCGCTGTTTGCTATATAATGGGTGAGAATCCCATGAAGATAAGAAGGCAGAGCTGCTATTGTGACACAATGCAACCCCCTAAAGGTTTTGCAACTGCCCTCATCCAGCGACCACCTGATGGGCCCACAGACCCTCCCCATATTCTAGGATGACTGCTCAGACGAGGGGGACATCCAATGCAAATGTAACCGATGTCTTGGGAATAGGAGCAGTACCCTACGCCTAGAAACGTGCAGTGGCCTCATTCCATGATGTGCGAGTAAGGAGGAGATATCCCTCTGGCAGCCGGTGCCGCAATACACACACCTGCTTTATGACCTTCCATGGGTGACAGAGTGATGGCTATAGTGTGGGATGGCTGAAGGACGTGGCAAAAGAGACTGGAGTGAGTTGTGAAAAAGGGAAGGCTATTGCCTGTGTGGTGGGAGTGTGGGAATTGAATGTTGTTCCCCAATCAGAACAAGATAAGAATTTGGTTAATTTCATGGCCTCTGCTACCATTTGGGTCCTTTATTACAATTAATACCTCTTTTCAGGGGTCTTTCTACTTTAGCAGGGTTCTCTGGTACTTTGCATTGCTCGTCCTCTAGATAAACCTTCCCCAGAAACGCATACTCAGTATATAAGTAAAATAGTATATACATACATATAGATATAGAGATATCCATCGAGATTAGGTAGATGGAGTAAGTTATAAGCACAAAGACTGAAGCTCCTGTCTGTCCAGCCATGTGAAACACTTCTGGGCCTTCAGTTAAAGGCTAGGTAGATGTAATAGATATCTTTGCAAATCACAAACCCCTTGATGTTGGAAAACTGCTAGCTTTTGGTGCTGGATAGACAGGACCTGAGCAACAGAGAATTAAAGGAGGAGAAGTTAAACAATTAACAGCATACATATATATGCTAGTAACAACTTATGTATAGACTGTATGAAAAAAAAATATATGTCACACACATTGCAAGAACGTCCTGCACAAATTAAAAGGACAACTCGTAACACGCCTTAGGGAGTGCCTGAAGAACATATTGAGGAACATCTGGCACCTCCCTCCATACTCTTTGTCTAACAAAGACTCTGAAGAAAATCACCACATCAGTACGAATGAGAAGGGTACTGAGACATGTTAGAGACAAAAGGACTGCTGCTGACTGACACCACATAACACAGGAATTAACAAGTGATTAACAAATGTAAACCTTTTGATAAGGTTGTGAACCTGGAGTACCCAGCCAGTGGGGAAACAGGGGAGGCAAGGGGTGTGTGGGGGGGAAACAAGGTACAAAAGCTGTCATGTCTGTACCAATAAGAACGCTCTTCTGCTTGTGGGATGCCTGCCATTGCAATTAGGAATAAAGTCTGCTTTATCAGAGATACTGTCCTGACAAAATCATTCGGATATTTCCAACAGTTGGAAAGAAATGGACACATGAGGGAAGGGAAGGGAAGGGAAGGGAAGGGAAGGGAAGGGAAGGGAAGGGAAGGGAAGGGAAGGGAAGGGAAGGGAAGGGAAGGGAAGGGAAGGGAAGGGAAGGGAAGGGAAGGGAAGGGAAGGGAAGAAAAGGGAAGACGGTACCTCAACTCCTCCTCACTCAGATCCAGCCAACATCCCCCCACCCGCACATTCCTTCCCCTCCCCCCACCGGGGAGAAGGTGCACGGCCCGGAGAACAAAGAGCAGTGCCCACAAGGGACGGGGCTGCCTGGCCGAGAAAGGACTGCTCAGCACGTGAGCGATAGGAGCCCGGAGACAGAACTACACGTACACAGACCCTCCTTAAGGAAGGCGGTGAGGTGCTTTTTGTTACCAATGAAACGCAACCAAATGCTGTATGCCACAACTGCCCAAACCCAGCGGCCCGGCCCAGGCAGTCGTCCCAGCCCAACTGAGCCCGGAACTCCTCTTCCCTCACGGCCACGGACGGCGTGTCTTCCGGCGGGACGGGACGGGACGGGACGGGACGGGACTCAGCCTTCGCTTGGCTCCGCTGCTCTGTGTCCCCCACGCCCCGCTCTGCCCTGCCCTGCCCTCCCCTCTCCTGCTCTCCTCTTCTCCCCTCCCCTCCCCTCCACTGGAGGTCTCTCCGAGCGGCACCGTTGCCGCTGTGTCGCCTCCCGGGCTGCTGCTCCCGGCTCATCCCGGGACGGCGCTCAGCCCTGTGGGCAGAGACGGAGCCGTCGGTGCCGCTTCCAGGAGAACGGCCGCCTCTTCCCAGCAGAGCAGGTGAGGCGGAGCGGGGCGGAGCGCGTCACCCTTTCCTCCCTCACCCCGTGGCAGCGTGGGCACGGCGTTTCCATTTGCCATCCATTTGGGTGCTGCTGGGGAGGAAGAGCGGAGCATCACACCATGGCCCGGGTTGGAAGGGACCTCGCGGTTCATGAAGCTCCAGCCCCGCTGCTGCTATCACGGCCACCAACCTCCACGTTTCATAGCAGCCCAGGCTACCCAGGGCCCCATCCAGCCCGGCCTTGAACACCTCCAGGGATGGACGGGGCATCCACAGCCTCTCTGGGCAGCTGTTCCAGCACCTCACCGCTCTCAGAGTAAAGAACTTCCCCCTGACACCCAACCTGCATCTGCCCTCCTTCAGCTTCAAACCATTTCCCCTTGTGCTGCTGCTATCTACCCGTTCACAGAGTTGCCTCCCCTCCCGTCCTGTTTATGGGCTCCCTTTAGGTCCTGGAAGGCTGCAATGAGGTCACCCCTCAGCCTTCTTTTCTCCAGGCTGAACAAGCCCAGCTCCCTCAGCCTGTCTTTGTAGCCCTCTGATCATCTTTATGGCTCTCCTCTGCACCCTCTCCACCAGCTCTCTCTCCTTTGTGTACTGGGGGCTCCAGGCCTGCGCACAGTACTGCAGATGGGGCCTCCGGGGGGCAGAGTAGAGAGGGACAATCAGCTCCCTGTCCCTGCTGGCCACCCGTTTTCTGCTGGAGCCCCGGATACCATTTTGTTTCCAAGCTGCAAGAGCACACAACTGGCTCACGTGAAGTTTTTCATCCTTGAGGACTGCCAGGTCCTTCTCTGCAGGGCTGCTCTCCAGGACTGCTCCTCCCAGTCTGTATGTATGCCTGGGATTCCTCGGGCCCCAGTGCCAAACCTTGCACTTTGCGGTGTTGAACCTCATGAGGTTCACCCGGGCCCCCCTTTCAAGCCTGTTGAGGTCCCTCAGGATGGCATCCCTTCCTTCCACCGTGTCAACCGCAGCGCTCAGCTGGGTGTCTCCAGCAAACTTCTGCATTCAGTCTGATGAGGCGGTGTCGGACTTGCAGTCTGAGTTACAGTGGGGAGGGATTTACTCCCCCGGTCCCCAGCTGGAGGTTTAGGGATGCAGGGCTCAGGGAGGTGAGAAATACTGGAGTCCTGGCTGCCAGTGGAGACTGAGGCCAAGAACTCATTCAGTACCTCCGCCTTCTCTTCATCCGTTGAGGCCACTTCTCCTTTTGCATTTTGCAAAAGAGGTCAACAGTAAAAGCCCCGTAAGTGTGGCCTAAAGGACTGTGGGTGAGAATGAGAGATCTTTGTTGTTTGTCCAAATGTGCTGTAACATCAGAACTTCCAGCCTGTGCCGCAGCAGAAAAGGAGTATTGGGGAACGTCAGTGGTTTTTGATTCACGGAGGTCAGCAGCTGCATGAAGTACATGCACAGCAGCCTCCCTGTTTCTGTGGCGGTTGGGAACAGCGTTTTGTGGCAATGTATGATTGCAGAGTGAATGTGTGACATACGTTTCTCACCTGGGAGCCAACACTGGCTGTGACAGTTTGATGCACAACAGTTGCTTCCATTTCCATTGGTAATCCTAACACTGCTGCCGGAACTGCACGCTCAGCTTCCCAGAACCGAGTTGGATTGACACTGGCTCAAGGAGTCCCAAGGCTCAGAGTGCTCCCACATCCGACCTAGCCTTCTCAAGGCACAAAGGTAAGGAGCTTGGATATGGCTGGGTCCACTCTGAGTCCCTGGCTTAGCCAAGGCTTTATGTGGGAGGAATCCTATGTTCCCAGTCACACTAAGACATATCATTAGAGAAACTCACAAAGCTCCAAACTAACCCCGAGTCTCTTACAGAAGATCTGTATCAAGAAGGAGTCTCGACATCAAGCTGCGAGGGATCTCTGTGCAGGTGTGACCTCGAGAGCCATCCCTGCTCGAGGGCAGATCCTGTCGTGCAGCGCGCTGCTGTGCAGGAGAGCTCGAGGGGTGCTTTTGCTGCTCCCTGTTTTGGGGTGAGATGACCGACTCCTTGCCATGCTTTGTTTTTAGGCACGCAGTCCGTGTGCCCTCAGCTGTTGAAGTGAGTGTCAGCTATGAGTTCTCTCAGCCCCGCAGTTTGAGACAGCTTTGTGATGGTTCATCTCTTTGAGCCAGAGCGTTAGCAGTGCTGTTGCTGGTTGTCTTCCTGTGCCTGGCCTGGTGTGCCATCCCAGAGGCAGTGCCCTGCAGATGGGCTGGGGAGGGCTGGGCTGGGACAGGGACTGCTGGGTTGCCTCCCAGCTGCCCTGCCCTTTCTCTTGTCCCTGCAGGCTCCAGTTCAACTTGTGCCTTCCAGGCGTGATCATCCCAGGCTGCAGGAGAGCAGCAAATGGCCACAGCACATCCGTGTCAGGTAGGGGCTGTGGGAAGCAGGCAGGAGAGGCCAAGGGGCGAGGGATGTGAATGCAGGGGGAGAGGGAGGTGCCCTCAGCCAGCATGCGTGTGCTGGGGCCGGAGAAGCGGCTGGGACGGGAGTTTGTGTCGTGTGCGAGCTGCTTCCCTGGGCCTTGGCTGTTGCCAGCAAGGAGCCTCTTTGCTTGCAGGAGCCCGTGAGCTTTGCGGAGGTGGCCGTGTATTTCAGCAGGGAGGAGTGGGCGCTGCTGGACCCTGCGCAGCGAGCGCTCTACCGGGACGTGATGCTGGAGACGTACCAGTGCGTGGCCTGGCTGGGTGAGGGCTTTGCTGCCTTTCCTCCTCGTTAGGGCTCCTTTGGTTGTGCAGGATGACTTTCTGTATTCCGAGCCTACACTCGGAACGCTCTGCAGTTTCTTCCTAACCAATGCCACAACAATAGAAACAAACGAAAGACAGAGAAGTGTGTGATGTATAAGGTCTTACTGTGCTCAGTACTGTGATAAAAGCCCAGGGTCAGTGCTGGCCAGCAGGCACCAGTCAGCAGGGGGAAGATCAGCTTACTTTAAAAACCCCTTGTGTTGCTGCATTGCCTGATGCCACCAGCTCCAGCAACTGGACGACTTGCTGGTTACTCCTTTAGAATTTAGGATTTTCCATTCAATTGCCATAAATATTTTGATGCCACGATCAGTGATATATTCTAAGATAGTAAGCATGCTGTTGTAAAGTTAATTTTAAAGCAAATATCCCTTCATAATTTCCGGAGATGTAAAAGCTTTCTTTGCTCCAAAGGAAGCTGTGGCCCCAGTGTCATTCAGGGCCAAATGGTGCTTTCTCCATGTGGAGGGACACACAGTGGAGATGTTGAACAGTCACTGTGCCGCAATGATGGAAATGCTCTCATCTCCCCTGTTTCTGTCATTGAAGCTCCACTTCCAGCCCCCAAACCCGGGCTGATCTCCCTGCTTGAAGGAGGGGAAGACCCCTGGATCCCAGATGTGCGTAGCCCTGAGGCCGTGCCAGGAGACCTGAGCCCAGGTGAGTTGCTGGAGGGAGGGAAGGAGGAGGCTGGGGCTGGAAGAGTCCTCTCTGTCTGTGTTTTATTTTGGGCACCGTGTGCAATTTCTGGATTTCCTCTTTCCTCCAGCAGGAACTGGGATTACAGATATACTGGAGGATGTGCAGGAAAGTGGTGTGGCCGAAAGGCGGTGGGATAGAGCCTGCGTGGGAGAAATCAGAAGGGATGTCCCAGGAGGCCTGGAGCAAGGTCAGGGTGAGCACATCAAGAAGGCACTGGGAGAGCATCTGGAAGAGAAAGGAAGGAGCCCACTGCACTTCAACATAGGTGAAAAGCATGCCGAAGGACCCAGGAGCAAGGATGTGTGTCAGATGAAAAAGCAGAATCCATGCACTGAGTGTGGGAAAAGCTTGGAAATAGATTCCAGTGTCATTAACCACCAGTGCATGCACGCAACGAAGAGCCTGTACAAGTGCTGTGAGTGTGGGAAAAGCTTCAAACGGAGAGCCAAACTGAAACGTCTCCAATGCATCCATACAGGATGGAGACCCTACAAGTGCTGTGAGTGTGGGAAGAGCTTTAAAAGGAGTTCCCACCTCACCTGCCACCAACGAATCCACACAGGAGAGAGACCCTTTCAGTGCTCTGAGTGTGGGAAGGGCTTCAACAGCAGTTACAACCTTACCTGCCACCAACGCATCCACACAGGAGAGAGACCCTTTAAGTGCTCCGAGTGTGGGAAGGGCTTCAAAAGCAGTTATGAATTGAAGGTGCACCAGCGCATCCACACAGGAGAGAGACCCTACAAGTGCTCTGCTTGTGAGAAGAGCTTCAAAAGCAATTCTGAATTGAAGCTGCACCAGCACACCCACACAGAGGAGAGACCTTACAAGTGCTCTGCTTGTGGGAAGAGCTTCAGCAGAAGTTCCCACCTCAACTTCCACCGGCACGTCCACACAAGAGAGAGACCCTTTCAGTGTCCTGCGTGTGAGAAGAGCTTCAAACGCAGTTATGAATTGAAGAAGCACCAGTGCATCCACAGAGGAGAGAGACCCTTTCTGTGCTCTCAGTGTGGAAAGGGCTTCAAAAGGAGTTCCCACCTCACCTGCCATCAGCACATCCACACAGGAGAGAGACCCTTTCAGTGTCCCGAGTGTGGGATGACCTTCAGAATCTGTTCTGAATTGAAGTTGCACCAGCGTATCCACACAGAGGATAGGCCCTACAAGTGCTCTGAGTGTGGGAAGTGCTTCAAAAGGAGTTCCCACCTCTCCTGCCACCAGCACATTCACACAGGAGAGAGACCCTTTCAGTGTGCTGAGTGTGGGAAGAGCTTCAAAAGAAGGCCTGATTTGAAGCAGCACCAGCTCATCCACACAAGAGAGAGGACCTTTTAGTGTTCTGCGTGTGGAAAGGCCTTTAAAAAGTGTTCTGAACTGAACCTGCATCGGCGCATCCATATGGAGGAGAGACCCTTTCAGTGTCCCGCGTGTGGGAAGAGCTTCAAAAGAAGATCCGAGTTAAGGGAGGCCCTGCAAGTGCTGTGAGTGTGGGAAAAGCTTCAAAAGCAGTTCTGACTTGAAGCAGCAGCAGCGAACCCACACAGAGGAGAGACCCTACAAGTGCTGTGAGTGTGGCACGTGCTTCAAAAGGAGTTCCCACCTCACCTGCCACCATCGCATCCATACAGGAGAGAGACCCTTTCAGTGTCCGGAGTGTGCAAAGAGCTTTAAACGCAGATCTCATCTCAACATTCACAAGCACAACCACAAAGCACAACGGCTGTAGAAGCACCCCAAGACTCTGGGAACCTTCAAAAGCAGTTCCAGCCTCGTTACCTTCCGGCACTGCCACAGAAGGTACAGATCCTGCAGAGCCTCAAACTTGTGAGGAGCTTCAGCCAAAACCCCAGCCTGGTTACGACCTGTGGCTTTGTGTTTTGAACCTTACAAATCCCTTGAGTAGAGGAAGAGCTCGGCAGCCAAAATCCATCTTCTTCTCTGCTGCTCTTCTTTCTCCTCTTTGGATGCGAATTCTGCATGTTGCTCTCTGTCAGCTGCAGTCAAGGTGTTGAGCGGACACTCAAAGGAGAGTCCAGAGTGGGATGTGTCACAGCCACTGGAAACCCTCTGCCAGGTGGCACGTTTCTGCCAGGGCAGTGTGCAAGGACAGTCACCTCTTATCTCCCCTGTAGACACTCACCTGCTGTGGGACAACAGGTGAGGACCCAAAGGAAACCTCAGCTGGGCCGATACGTCGCCAGGAAGGAAGAAATTCTGTCTGCTGGGAGTGTGGGAAGAGCTTCATCTGGAGCTCAACCCTCAGTACACTCCAGAGAACCAACGCCGGGGAGATTCCCTGTGAGTGCCTTGACTGCAGGAAGAGATCCGTCCAGAGCTGGGAGCTCATCACACACCAGTGGATCCACGTGAGGAACCCTACAGACGTGCAGCCTGCAAGAAGAGCTTTGGCCACAGCTCAAACCTGCTGAGGTAGCAGAGTGTCTGCAGTTGGGTGAAGTCCAGGACATGCCTGCACCAGTGAGTTCACGTGGCAGGAAGCCTTAGAAATGCCTCGAGTGTGAGAAGGGCTTTGTGCAGAGCACGAAGCTCCTCCCTTGCAGGAGATGGCAGTCGTGGCAGAAGTCTACAAACGTCCCATGTGTGGGAAGAGCTTCAACCACAGCTCCCAGCTGAGCAAGCACCAGGGGATCCACTCAGGGCAGAGACCATAGATGTGCCTGCACTGCAGGAAGAGCTTCATCCAGAGCTCAGTCCTCGTTAAGCATTGCCCAGTCCACGTGAGACGGTGGCCCTGCAAGTGTCTCTCCTACAGGAAGAGTTTCTCTCAGGGCTGGCACCTCATTTCTCATGGGGAAAGCTCCAGGAGAGAGAGCTTGAGGATGCCCAAGGATGGGGTAGACCCCTGTGCTTCTCCCCACACAGGAAGAGCTGGCAAAGGAGATGGCATCGCTGGCACCCTCTGCAGAAGGGCCTTAACCCAGGAGCTTCAGATGGCCTTTCCTTGCTTCCCAAAGCAGTTCTCTCAGCATGCCCACGTTCCTCTTCTGCTCTTCCTGCCTGCAGCTTTTTGATGCCATTTCCTTAGGAGAAGCGGCTGTGTGGGGATGTTCTGTGTGTCTGTGTGCGTGTGTTGCTCTCAGTAATTTCTGAGTGCGCAGACGAATGTGAGAGAATGGTCAGGAGAGCAGTAACGTGGCTCTTGGAGGTTTTCTGAGAATCATCTGTGGTGGAAAGGGAAGGGGGTGAATAAAGTAGCTGAGTTGTTCTGGAGCTTTCTTCACTGTGTTCTTGTTTCTTGTTCTTAAGGTGAATGTCAGCGTGTGGAATGAGGAGAGGGATAGGAGAGGGATAATATTCCACCTCTGCACACACTGGAATCAGCACAGGCACAGGCAGAGCTCCCAAGAGATTGACCAGCCCCCCATGGTGCCCATGTGCAAGACTGTTATGCATTTCTGATTTTTCAAGTTGGAAACATAGAACGTTGGAGGCCCTGTGTGCTTCAGCATCATCAGCATGTGTGAGACGTGGTGGGAATGGCCCTGTGAGGGGTGTGCTGTGTGTGATGGATGGCTCTGGGCTCTGCAGGCTGGAGATCCACTCAGGGCAGAGACCGTAGAAGTGCCTGCACTGCAGGAAGAGCTTCATCCAGAGCTCAATCCTTGTTAAAGGGTAAAAAAAATCCATGTTAGTCCACATGAGAGCTCCCCTTTGACCTTGAAGGTTTTTGCTTTGATCTTGGGAAGGAGTGTCTGAGCAATGTGCTGGCCCTTCTGCAGCAGAGCCTTCACATTTGCTGGGCTCAGCTAAAGCTGCTGTGCTTGGAATGCAGTTTGCAGGAAGTGGAGGCTGGTTTTGGTGAGCTAGTGAAGCCAGCAGGAGCTTGCCCATGTCCTCAGGTGAGGTTCTGTGAAAGCTCCCCGACATCCTAGCAAGCTGCAAGGAGATGATGATTGCAGTACCGAGGAGCGCTGCTTCCTCCATGCCAGGGAGCTGGGGCCTGGTCTGGTGCAGGAGAGGTACAGCAGGGCCCTGGGGGTTGGAGGAGCCCAATGCGTGGGGAGGAAACTAGCAGCTGGGAGGCGTGGGGATCCCCAGCAACAGGAGGCAGCAACCCAGCCAGGAGCTGGGATGGTTTACTTTTAAGCTGCATCCACTAATACCTGTCAAGTGGCATCAGTCACGTGTCTCCTCTTTCCTTTTAGGAAAAAAAGAATTCTCACTATTCTGTTTTTTTTGTTGTTGTTGTTGTTTTTGTTGTTTGTTTTTACATCACCATGTGCTCAGAAGCAATGAGCAGGTTTTCCGTGAACAGGAAATAAAAATGAAGAAGTTTTTCCACTTTTACTCCCTGAAAAATCACTTGAACTGCTGATGTCCCCCACTGTTTTGTCACACATTTTGTTTAGTTGCACTAAGGGTTAGAAAACTCCATTTTTTTCCTCTCCTCCTAAACTTCCCTGCTTTCCCTCTGCTGTGGGGAAAGTCCTTCTGTTGCAGACATGAGTCCCTGCAGAGTTGTGAGCGCAGCGCCCCGTCTGCAGGAACAGGAGCATTTCAGAGGGGGGCATGGAGGAGGGGGACTGCCATTCTCGGGGTGGGCGTTCACTCAGGGGGGCATGGAGGGAGGGCTTTGTCCTGTCTGCTTCAAGCAACACTTGTATCCAGCCAGCAGAAGGCTGTGCCCTCAGTGTCCCACGTGAGCTCTGCATGGAGCTTACAGTTGGCTGTGAGGTGGTGGAGAGCCTCTGGGCTCCGATTAAGGGACAAGGAAGTAAAGTGGTTGCCTACTACATGCCACCCAGCCAGGACAATGATCCCAATCAATTCTTCTTTAAGGAATTAGGGGATATGTCTGGAACAGCATCACTTGCCCTAGGCACTGTAGGCCATCAGTGCTGGTCACTTGTTAGGAGGCAGCTCCTAAGAGCACAGGTGCAGGCACTTACAAAGTGGATAATTGCATCCCAGTTTCCCAGAAGAGCAGAAAAGTCGACCTTTGTAATTACAAACCTTGGAGGCAAAGCTTGAGCTGTCAGCTCGTGCAGAAAGAATCACTTGGAAGGTCCTTTTCCACACACCTCCTTTCTGTTGTTCATTCAACACTGTCACGCCCTGCACGTGAATGTAGGTAGAGGTGAGCAGATTCACAGCCCCTCCAGTTAGATGAAGGGGAACCAACACTCAGGAATCATACACAGGTAGAAAGAAAAGATCCACTTTATTGGGAGATGTCTACAAAACATTTTTCCTATTTTTCCACCCTCTCCCCATTTTATTTGTCTAAGCGGTATGGTTTCCAGGAACGCCAAGTATGCCTCGAGTTAGGAAAAACAAGAAGAGAAAAAGAAAGAAAAGGAAGAAGAGAAATTAAAGGGGGCAGGGAGATCACCAGTCCTGGATCCAGCACCAAGCCTGCTGATGGGGATGCTCCACGTGGCACAGAGTGGAAGCAGCAGCACCTTGAAGCAGGGCCAGCAGCAGAGGTAGGGCAAACCCAACCTCCCCCCAGCACCTAGTTATAATACCAAAGGAAAAAGATGAGATACCATCAGCCCCTACTTGGAATTGGAGTTGCCTCCTGTCCTAGACACTGGACTATATCCAAATCAGAGGAAGTCACGCCAGGCCCTCTCCTGAAACTTGACCAGTTCTGGGGTGTTGTTCTGGACTCTTCCAGCATTGGCTGATACATCAGTCCAGTTAAGGGAAGGGCCACTCAGCTCCTCCCTGTGACTTCATTGTCTCTCAGGGCATTGTTCCGCCTCACATTAACAGGCGCTCACCTCTCACCCCACACACCAACCCACGGCTCAAACATTCTGAGGTCTCCTTCACTGCACATAGGGCTTAGCAGGCAAAAAGGAAGAGAGATGGGAAGGCCTACCATGAGAAACAAAAACCCACACCATATCCTAAGACTGACATTCACAAGCCATTTCCCCCACCCCTGCATCCCGGTGATTTTGGCAGTGATGTGATCCACGGCCAGGGGATCAGTCCATCAAATCAGTCTCTTGGCTGCATCACTTGAAAGAGCTCTCCAGGCTTTTTGGTGATTTCCTTCGTGTTTTGAATGGCCTCGGTTACGGTAGTGGTGGCATTGTGGATGGTGATGCACCATTCTCCTCCAGTCCCGTTCAACATCCCTCACACCCCGTGTTCTTTTAACAGCAATATGTCTTGCCCTGGATACTTGCTGAACCTGTATGCTTGATTGTCCAAAAACATGTTCTGTCCAGCTACTGAGCACATGGACCTACCAAGTTAGATTCTCCAGGGCAAGCTGGTGTCAGGTAATAACTGTGCTTGGTGCTCATGTTGCTTCAAACAGCAGAGGCGCTGTCATACCCCAGGTGTAATACTCAGGCCATTGGCCCGAATGAAGTCGCACCGCAGCACTGCTGTGCCAGGTGTGCTAGAGCTGCCATATGAACTGGAGTCAAAGGCAGTCACGCGCTATGCCACTGATGTGCTTTTCTCAATCCCTCGGGCAGCATCGTGCAGGCCTCCATGTGCTTCCACTCGGAGGGGCGTGCAATACACCTGGAATCGACTGCCCAAGGGTGGAAACACAGCCCTACCGTTTGTCGTGGGCTGACCCAGACTGCACTGGAACAGGGGAAGCTCCTAAACACCTGCTGTACACTGACCACATCATCGCGTGGGGCAACACAGCAGAAGTCGTTTTTGAGAAAGGGAAGAAAATAATTCAAAACTTCTTGAAAGCCAGTTCTGCCATAAAGCAAAGCAAAGTCAAGGGACCTGCACTGGAGATTCTGTTCGTAGGAGTCAAATGGAAAGATGGATGTCGTCAGATCCCCGTGGATGTGGTCAATACAATAACTGCTCTGTCTCCTCCAACCAGCAAAAAGGAAACGCAAGCGTTCTCAGGTGCTGGGGGTCTCTGAAGAATGCACTGTCTGGATTACGGTCTGACTGTAAACCCTCTCTATGATGTGATCTGGAAGAAGACCCATTTCACGTGGGGCCGGAGCAGCAACAGCCTTTGAACAAATTAAACAGGCAATGGGTCATGCGGTAGCCCACGGGCCAGTCCAGACAGGACAAGACGTAAGAGATTCAGTCCACACAGCAGCCGGGGAGAACGGCCCCACTTGGAGCCTCTGGCAGAAAGCAGAGCAGTTCCCGGTGCGTCACTTGTCACATCATTCATATATAGGCACGTTGCCATAACATTTATCCTTGTCCTCTTCTCTCTCTCAGTAAAAAGCTTCATCTCAACCTACAAGTTCTGCTTCACGGGGTGTTTTTTTTTGTTGTTTTTGTTTTTGTTCTCTCCTCCATCCCTAAGGGAGGGGAGGAGGGAGAATACTACTGCGTGGTGCTGAGCCGCCTGCTGGGCTAAACCACAACACGCTTCTATAGTCACTTTCTTCTGTGTACTTGTTTGTGGGAGTTGAGTCTAGAACTGCTTCTAAAGCTCTTCCCACACTCAGGGCACTTGTAGGGTCTCTCCTCTGTGTGGATGCGCTGGTGGAAAGTGACGTGGGAACTCTTTTTGAAGCCCTTCCCACACTCAGGGCACTTGTAGGGTCTCTCTCCTGTGTGGATGTTCTGGTGCTGGATGAGGTGGGAACTGCTTTTGAAGCTCTTTGAACATTCTGAACACTTAAAGGGTCTCTCTCCTGTATGGATGCGCTGATGTACCGTGAGGTTTGAACTGCTTCTGAAACTCTTCCCACACTCAGAGCACTGAAAGGGTCTCCCTCCCTTGTGGATGCGCTGGTGGTGGATGAGGTGGGAACTCCTTTTGAACCTCTTTCCACAATCATGGCACTGAAAGGGTCTCTCTCCTGTGTGAATGCGCTGGTGAAGAATGAGGTAAGAACTGATTCTGAAACTCTTTCCACACTCGGGACACTTATAGGGTCTCTCTTCCACGTGGATGCTCTTGTGGCGCGTGAGGTTGGATCTCCATTTGAAGCTCTTTCCACAATCAGAGCACTTGTAGAGATGCTCCTGTGAGTTTACACACTGGTGGGTAACAAATTCAGAATAACTTTTAAAGCTTTTCCCACAGTCAGGGCAATGCTTCTGCTTTGTTTTCTGGCATTTTTTTTCTAGCTTACTCCTGGGGTCTTCCGGCTCCTTCTGACCTGAGCTGAAGCCCAGATGGTTCCTTGCTCTCTTTCCAGGATGCTTTCCCAGTGGCTTCTTGAAGTGTTCCAGGCCACTCCGGACATCCCTTCTGGTTTTCCTTACAGATGCACTACTGCGCCGCCTTTCTGCTACACCACTCTTCTGCACATCCTCCTTAAAATCTGTGATCCCAGCCCCAGCTGGATCGCAGAAGAAATCTAGAATTAGCACACGATGCCAACGATTTGGCCCATTCACAGATGGCTTTCACAGCCTGTCTCCTCCTTCTCTCCACCACCTCACCTGGGCTCAGGTCTCCTGGCACGGCCTCAGGGCTACGCACATCTGGGATCCAGGGGTCTTCCCCTCCTTCAAGCAGGGAGATCACCATGGGTTTGGGGGCTGGAAGTGGAGCTTCAGTGAGAGAAACAGAAGTGATGAGAGCATTTCCACCATTCCGGTACAGCTGCTTCTCCAGCAATACCCTCTCCACTGCAAAAACACAATTAGTGCTTAAATGACACTGAGCAAACACATTCCCATTAGAATGTTTTGTTGCATTTTCTCCATACAGCTGAACACCCAAGGCTTCAAAAACGTTTATGGGAAGTAAAAAGAAAGCAAAGAAATGCTAAAGGAGTGACTAGGGAATGATGTTGCCCCAGGAGCTGATGGCACCATGTAACGCAACAACACAAGGACTGTTTACAGGGAACTGGTTCTCCCCCTGCCGGCTGCTGCCCGCTTGCCTGCAATGAGTTTGGGGCTTCTATCACAGTGCTGAGCACAATAAGGCCTCCTGAAACTCATGCTACTCTGTGTTTCCTTTGTTGCTGTCACTGTGGTGTTAGTCAATATGTAACTGCATGGCACTTATTCAAGGCCCAGCATGCAGAGGCTCATTCAGCACAGCCCAAGGAGCCCTAACAAGGAGGAAAGGCAGCAAAGCCCTCACCCAGCCAGGCCACGCACTGGTACGTCTCCAGCATCACGTCCCGGTAGAGCGCTCGCTGCGCAGGGTCCAGCAGCGCCCACTCCTCCCTGCTGAAATACACGGCCACCTCCGCAAAGCTCACGGGCTCCTGCAAGCAAAGAGGCTCCTTGCTGGCAACAGCCAAGGCCCAGGGAAGCAGCTCGCACACGACACAAACTCCTGTCCCAGCCGCTTCTCCGGCCCCAGCACACGCATGCTGGCTGAGGGCACCTCCCTCTCCCCCTGCACTCACATCCCTCGCCCCTTGGCCTCTCCTGCCTGCTTCCCACAGCCCCTACCTGACACGGATGTGCTGTGGCCATTTGCTGCTCTCCTGCAGCCTGGGATGATCAAGCCTGGAAGGCACAAGCTGAACTGGAGCCTGCAGGGACAAGAGAAAGGGCAGGGCAGCTGGGAGGCAACGCAGCAGTCCCTGTCCCAGCCCAGCCCTCCCCAGCCCATCTGCAGGGCACTGCCTCCGGGATGGCACACCAGGCCTGGCACAGGAAGGCAACCAGCAACAGCACTGCTAATGCTCTGGCTCAAAGAGATGAACCATCAGAAAGACGTCTCAAACTGGGGGGCTGAGAGAACTCATAGCTGACACTCACTTCAACAGCTGAGGGCACATGGACTGCATGCCTAAAAACAAAGCATGGCAAGGAGTCGGTCATCTCACCCCAAAACAGGGAGCAGCCCAAGCACCCCTCGAGCTCTCCTGCACAGCAGCGCGCTGCACGACAGATCTGCGACTCAAGCAGGGATGGCTCTTGAGGTCACACCTGCACAGAGATCCCTCACAGCTTGGCATCAAGACCCTTGTCAGTACAGACCTTCTGTAAGAGAGCCGTGGTTACTTTGGAGCTTTGTGAGCATCTCTAAGGCTGTGTCTTAGTGTGACTGTGAACATAGCATTCTTTCCGCATAAAGCCTAGGCCAAGCCAGGGACTCAGAGTGGATCCAGCCACATCCAGGCTCCTTAACTCCGTGCCTTGAAGACTTGAGATAGAAAAGGAAACTACTCTGAGCCTCGTAACTCATTGGGAGGACCTCCTGGAGGTGTGTGTGTAACACTATCCTCTATGCAGTAAAGAACCAAGTGTATCCAGCCATCTCCACTCTTGTTATGTCACTGCTAAATCACTGCAGCATAGCTGTATTATATCCATAAATATAGTCCTGCTTCTCCCTTAGGATTGTCTATTGTGTTTGCATCCATCTGTGACAAATGGACAACATCTGCAGGATGGCAGGAATGGACATCAGCTCATTACAAGAGACATGGAGCACGTCCCAAACTCTTCTATGAAAGTTCTCGTGACAACTGCTATAGCAGAGAAGCAAGCAGAGGTCATTAATGGCAATAAAAGGATGAAAAAGGGGAAAGGTGTTATCAGCATAGTGTGAAGTTTGGAAGTAACATATAAAGCAAAGGAGAACTGCACCACTCCTCCCTGAATCTAAACCAACCAAAAAATATTCCACAATATTTCTGGCAACACTGCTGGCTCACGTTCAGTCTAGCATCAATCAATACCCCCAGGTCCATTTCCTCTACAATAATGGCTCACATTCCTCAGGTAAGGAAGTGCAGAACTGGAAGGCGTTAATGGGATGGTACGCACACCTCAAATAAATGGGATGGCTTACTTGAAACAAACACAAAAATCAAACAACAAAACATCCTACCAAACGGAGAGTATTTTTTCTTCTCCTGAGAAGAGAGAGTATCTGACACCATTGCAGCCAAACCAGCCTGTGACGGTCAGACCACCACCCCCCGCTGCTGTGCTGGTAATTCTAACTGAACCGTGTAGGCAACTTATTGAATAGCAGCGGTGCCAGACAGAACAATTCAGGCATTGGGGACTTATCCTTCTTTGGAACAGCGTCACCTGTTCAGAATTCCCCACCGAGACGATTCCCTGCTTTTCATAGCAGCCCTGGGATGGCAACTGCAACTGCTGTGCGCACGCTGCTACTCGGATAGATACTGGGATAGTGCCACTCTTGTTAACCTGAGGACAGGAGACCTCTCCATAGGCACTCAATGCCTGTCTTCAGTACGCACTGAGTATGAGAACAAATTCTAACAACAACTTAGAATTCTCATCTGTGGCCACGCATGGAAATGAAGCCCACTTAAAGATAGAAATGGAAGTGAATGGCAATGGGATAGTACCAGTGTAGCTGCTTTTCCCACTTGCTACGGCTGATGCAAATGTGAGTGACTGTAGTGTGGATAGGGAGAGAGACACATCCTGCTCACAAGGCCCTTCTCCCCCTCACGTCCTCCTCCAGCTTCTTCCCGCAGCTCCCTTCTTCAGCTCACAAGGCCCTGCACAGGAAGACAATGCACAACACAACAGGTAACACTCTGGCTAAAACACATTAACGGCCATAAATCTGTCTGAAAACGGGCACTGAAAGAACTGATAGCAGAGCCCTGCTTAAACAGCTGAGGCACAACGGAGCACGCTCTGAGCCTCGGGACTCAGCAGGAGGGCTTCCACTATGGTTGTGTTTACCCCTGTCCTCCTTCTCCCTTAGCAGTGAGATATGCAGTGTAGCTGCTTCCAGTCCCAGCTGCCAGCCAGCCAGCCAGCCAAGGACAGAAATACCTTGCAGCCATTCCTCCCCTCGCCTTCGCAGCTCTTCTCCCTGCTGGGCAGAGCTGAACATTCTGCTGCCAGTATTTCAGCCCTCGGCCCACCCCATCTGACAGCGCAGGGCCTGAAGGCACACGCTGGGTGCGTGCCAGCTGAACCCACCTGCACCGAGAATGCTTCCCAGTCAGCTGAGCACGCAGTCTGCGCTCCCTTTGCGGGGACAGATGTTGCCTGCTGGGTCCCCGAAGGGAAACTGAGTTGAAGGCTTCCATGGATCCATGTGTGCAGAGCTGCGCAGTGAGGTCATCTCATGTCTCCTGTGGCCCAGAGGAAGAAATGTGAGGTCATCTCGTGTCTCCCGTGTCCCAGAGGAAGAAATGCAGTCCCAGCTGTGTTGCGTTACAGAAGCCCAAGTGGGCAGCAGAGCACGCTGAGCTCCTCTGCTCACTTCCTCGCTGTCCCAGATCCAACCCCTTCCTGTGCCCCTCGGAGCCCAACCCGGGCTGCAACTCACCTGGGAACCGCTGCTCCTGTCCCGGGGGAAACGAGAGCCTCCCGGAGCGCGGGGACAGTCCCACACAGCGTCAGGGGATTGGTAAGAAAAAGCAGTCTTATCCAATAACGGGAAACAAACCTAACAGACCTAACAACTACTCAATCAAATTACTAAGCATTAATGCCGCTGAATCGAGTAAACTATAACTTTGTTCGCAGACTTTAGGGAGGAGCGCAGGAACCATAGGAATGCGAGGTCCTTGAAGGCGTGTGAAGGTAAGTAGAGCCGCTGTTTGCTATATAATGGGTGAGAATCCCGTGAAGATAAGAAGGCAGAGCTGCTATTGTGACACAATGCAACCCCCTAAAGGTTTTGCAACTGCCCTCATCCAACGACCACCTGATGGGCCCACAGACCCTCCCCATATTCTAGGACGACTGCTCAGAGGAGGGGGACATCCAATGCAAATGTAACCGATGTCTTGGGAATAGGAGCAGTACCCTACGCCTAGAAACGTGCAGTGGCCTCATTCCATGATGTGCGAGTAAGGAGGAGATATCCCTCTGGCAGCCGGTGCCGCAATACACACACCTGCTTTATGACCTTCCATGGGTGATAGAGTGATGGCTATAGTGTGGGATGGCTAAAGGACGTGGCAAAAGAGACTGGAGTGAGTTGTGAAAAAGGGAAGGCTATTGCCTGTGTGGTGGGAGTGTGGGAATTGAATGTTGTTCCCCAATCAGAACAAGATAAGAATTTGGTTAATTTCATGGCCTCTGCTACCATTTGGGTCCTTTATTACAATTAATACCTCTTTTCAGGGGTCTTTCTACTTTAGCAGGGTTCTCTGGTACTTTGCATTGCTCGTCCTCTAGATAAACCTTCCCCAGAAACGCATACTCAGTATATAAGTAAAATAGTATATACATACATATAGATATAGAGATATCCATCGAGATTAGGTAGATGGAGTAAGTTATAAGCACAAAGACTGAAGCTCCTGTCTGTCCAGCCATGTGAAACACTTCTGGGCCTTCAGTTAAAGGCTAGGTAGATGTAATAGATATCTTTGCAAATCACAAACCCCTTGATGTTGGAAAACTGCTAGCTTTTGGTGCTGGATAGACAGGGCCTGAGCAACAGAGAATTAAAGGAGGAGAAGTTAAACAATTAACAGCATACATATATATGCTAGTAACAACTTATGTATAGACTGCGTGAAAAAAATATATATATGTCACACACATTGCAAGAATGTCCTGCACAAATTAAAAGGACAACTCGTAACACGCCTTAGGGAGTGCCTGAAGAACGTATTGAGGAACATCTGGCACCTCCCTCCATACTCTTTGTCTAACAAAGACTCTGAAGAAAATCACCACATCAGTACGAATGAGAAGGGTACTGAGACATGTTAGAGACAAAAGGACTGCTACTGACTGACACCACATGACACACGAATTAACAAGGGATTAACAAATGTAAACCTTTTGATAAGATTGTGAACCTGGAGCACCCAGCCAGTGGGGAAACAGGGGAGGCAAGGGGTGTGTGGGGGGGGAAACAAGGTACAAAAGATGTCATGTCCGTACCCATAAGAACGCTCTTCTGCTTGTGGGATGCCTGCCACTGCAATTGGGAATAAAATCTGCTTTATCAGAGATACTGTCCTGACAAAATTATTTGGATATTTCCAACAGCTGGACAGAAATGGACACAAGAGGGGAAGGGAAGGGAAGGGAAGGGAAGGGAAGGGAAGGGAAGGGAAGGGAAGGGAAGGGAAGGGAAGGGAAGGGAAGGGAAGGGAAGGGAAAGGAAGGGAAGGGAAGGGAAGGGAAAGCGGTACCACAACTCCTCCACGCTCAGATCCAACCAAAATCCCCCCACCCACACACTCCTTCCCCTCCCCCCACCGGGGAGAAGGCGCACGGCCCGGAGAACAAAGAGCAGTGCCCACAAGGGACGGGGCTGCCTGGCCGAGAAAGGACTGCTCAGCACGTGAGCGATAGGAGCCCGGAGACAGAACTACACGTACACAGACCCTCCTTAAGGAAGGCGGTGAGGTGCTTTTTGTTACCAATGAAACGCAACCAAATGCTGTATGCCACAACTGCCCAAATCCAGCGGCCCGGCCCAGGCAGTCGTCCCAGCCCAACTGAGCCCGGAACTCCTCTTCCCTCACGGCCACGGACGGCGTGTCTTCCGGCGGGGCGGGACGGGACGGGACGGGACGGGACTCAGCCTTCGCTTGGCTCCGCTGCTCTGTGTCCCCCACGCCTCGCTCTGCCCTGCCCTGCCCTCCCCTCTCCTGCTCTCCTCTTCTCCCCTCCCCTCCCCTCCCCTGGAGGTCTCTCCGAGGGGCGCCGTTGCCGCTGTGTCGCCTCCCGGGCTGCTGCTCCCGGCTCATCCCGGGACGGCGCTCAGCCCTGTGGGCAGAGACGGAGCCGTCGGTGCCGCTTCCAGGAGAACGGCCGCCTCTTCCCAGCAGAGCAGGTGAGGCGGAGCGGGGCGGAGCGCGTCACCCTTTCCTCCCTCACTCCGTGGCAGCGTGGGCACGGCGTTTCCATTTGCCATCCATTTGGGTGCTGCTGGGGAGGAAGAGCGGAGGATCACACAGTGGCCCGGGTTGGAAGGGACCTCGCGGTTCATGAAGCTCCAACCCCACTGCTGCTATCAGGGCCACCAACCTCCATGTTTCATAGCAGCCCAGGCTGCCCAGGGCCCCATCCAGCCCGGCCTTGAACACCTCCAGGGATGGACGGGGCATCCACAGCCTCTCTGGGCAGCTGTTCCAGCACCTCACCGCTCTCAGAGTAAAGAACTTCCCCCTGACACCCAACCTGCAGCTGCCCTCCTTCAGCTTCAAACCATTTCCCCTTGTGCTGCTGCCATCTGCCCTTTCACAGAGTTGCCTCCCCTCCCCTCCTGTTTATGGGCTCCCTTTAGGTCCTGGAAGGCTGCAATGAGGTCACCCCTCAGCCTTCTTTTCTCCAGGCTGAACAAGCCCAGCTCCCTCAGCCTGTCTTTGTAGCCCTCTGATCATCTTTGTGGCCCTCCTCTGCACCCTCTCCACCAGCTCTCTCTCCTTTGTGTACTGGGGGCTCCAGTCGTGTGGACAGTACTCCAGATGGGGCCTCCGGGGGGCAGAGTATAGAGGGACAATCAGCTCCCTGTCCCTGCTGGCCACCCGTTTTGTGCTGCAGCCCAGGATGCCGTTTGCTTTCCAAGCTGCAAGAGCACACAGCTGGCTCATGTGAAGTCTTTCATCCCCCAGAACCCCCAGGTCCTTGTCTGCAGGGCTGCTCTCCAGGACTGCTCCTCCCAGTCTGTATGTATGCCTGGGATTCCTCGGGCCCCAGTGCCAAACCTTGCACTTTGCAGTGTTGAACCTCATGAGGTTCACCTGGGCCCCCCTTTCAAGCCTGTTGAGGTCCCTCTGAATGGCATCCCTTCCTTCCACCGTGTCAACCGCAGCGCTCAGCTGGGTGTCTCCAGCAAACTTCTGCATTCAGTCTGATGAGGCGGTGTCGGACTTGCAGTCTGAGTTACAGTGGGGAGGGATTTACTCCCCCGGTCCCCAGCTGGAGGTTTAGGGATGCAGGGCTCAGGGAGGTGAGAAATACTGGAGTCCTGGCTGCCAGTGGAGACTGAGGCCAAGAACCCATTCAGTTCCTCAGCCTTCTCTTCATCCGTTGAGGCCACTTCTCCTTTTGCATTTTGCAAAGGAGGTCAACAGTAAAAGCCCCGTAAGTGTGGCCTAAAGGACTGTGGGTGAGAATGAGAGATCTTTGTTGTTTGTCCAAATGTGCTGTAACATCAGAACTTCCAGCCTGTGCCGCAGCAGAAAAGGAGTATTGGGGAACGTCAGTGGTTTTTCATTCACGGAGGTGAGCAGCTGCATGAAGTACATGCACAGCAGCCTCCCTGTTTCTGTGGCGGTTGGGAACAGTGTTTTGTGGCAATGTATGATTGCAGAGTGAGTGTTTGACATACGTTTCTCACCTGGGAGACAACACTGGCTGTGGCAGTTTGATACGCAACAGTTGCTTCCATTTCCATTGGTAATCCCAACACTGCTGCCGGAACTGCACGCTCAGCTTCCCAGAACCGAGTTGGATTGACACTGGCTCAAGGAGTCCCAAGGCTCAGAGTGCGCCCACATCCGACCTAGCCTTCTCAAGGCACAAAGGTAAGGAGCGTCACTGCACCTTGATCCACTCCTAATCCACTCTTGATCAGGGGATAACGTCAAAGAGATCATATGTACATAATCACTTAAAGATATAACCTTAGAGAAGCTCAGAAAGCTCCAAAGTAACCACGAGTCTAATACAGAAGATCTGTATCAAGAAGGAATCTCGACATCAAGCTGCGAGGGATCTCTGTGCAGGTGTGACCCCGAGAGCCATCCCTGCTTGAGGGCAGATCCTGTTGTGCAGCGCGCTGCTGTGCAGGAGAGCTCGAGGGGTGCTTGGGCTGCTCCCTGTTTTGGGGTGAGAGTACCGACTGCCATGCTTTGTTTTTAGGCACACAATCTGTTGTCCTGAGCTGCTGAAGTGAGTGTCAGCTATGAGTTCTCTCAGCCCCCCAGTTTGAGACAGTTTTGTGATGGTTCATCTCTTTGAGCCAGAGCGTTAGCAGTGCTGGTTGTCTTCCTGTGCCAGGCCTGGTGTGCCATCCCGGAGGCAGTGCCCTGCAGATGGTCTGGGGAGGGCTGGGCTGGGACAGGGACTGCTGCGTTGCCTCCCAGCTGCCCTGCCCTTTCTCTTGTCCCTGCAGGCTCCAGTTCAGCTTGTGCCTTCCAGGCGTGATCATCCCAGGCTGCAGGAGAGCAGCAAATGGCCACAGCACATCGGTGTCAGGTAGGGGCTGTGGGAAGCAGGCAGGAGAGGCCAAGGGGCGAGGGATGTGAATGCAGGGGGAGAGGGAGGTGCCCTCAGCCAGCATGCGTGTGCTGGGGCCGGAGAAGCGGCTGGGACGGGAGTTTGTGTCGTGTGCGAGCTGCTTCCCTGGGCCTTGGCTGTTGCCAGCAAGGAGCCTCTTTGCTTGCAGGAGCCCGTGAGCTTTGCGGAGGTGGCCGTGTATTTCAGCAGGGAGGAGTGGGCGCTGCTGGACCCTGCGCAGCGAGCGCTCTACCGGGACGTGATGCTGGAGACGTACCAGTGCGTGGCCTGGCTGGGTGAGGGCTTTGCTGCCTTTCCTCCTCATTAGGGCTCCTTGGGCTGTGCTGAATGAGCCTCTGCATGCCGGGCCTTGAATAACTGCCATGCAGTTACATATTGACTAACACCACAGTGACAGCAACAACGGAAACACAGAGTAGCATGAGTTTCAGGAGGCCTTCTTGTGCTCAGCACTGTGATAAAAGCCCCAGAGTAAGTGCTGGCTAGTAAGCAGCAGCAGGAAGGGGGATGATCAGTTTCCTGCAAACAGCCCTTGTGTTGTTGCATTGCATGATGCCACCAGCTGCAACTAAGAGATGACTCGCTGGTTACTCCTTTAGAATTTAGGATTTTCCATTCAATTGCCATAAATATTTTGATGCCATGCTCACTGATATACTGTAAGCAAGAAGCATGCTATTGTACAGATAATTTTAAAGCAAATATCCCTTCATAATGTCCAGAGATGTAAAAGCTTTCTTTGCTCCAAAGGAAGCTGTGGCTCCAATGTCATTCAGGCCCAAATGGTGCTTTCTCCATGGGGAGGGACACACAGTGGAGATGTTGAACAGTCACTGTGCCGCAATGATGGAAATGCTCTCATCTCCCCTGTTTCTGTCATTGAAGCTTCACTTCCAGCCCCCAAACCCGGGCTGATCTCCCTGCTTGAAGGAGGGGAAGACCCCTGGATCCCAGGTGTGCGTAGCCCTGAGGCCGTGCCAGGAGACCTGAGCCCAGGTGAGTTGCTGGAGGGAGGGAAGGAGGAGGCTGGGGCTGGAAGAGTCCTCTCTGTCTGTGTTTTATTTTGGGCACCGTGTGCAATTTCTGGATTTCCTCTTTCCTCCAGCAGGAACTGGGATTACAGATATACTGGAGGATGTGCAGGAAAGTGGTGTGGCCGAAAGGCGGTGGGGCAGTGCCTGTGTGGGAGAAATCAGAAGGGATGTCCCAGGAGGCCTGGAGCAAGGTCAGGGTGAGCACATCAAGAAGGCACTGGGAGAGCATCTGGAAGAGAAAGGAAGGAGCCCACTGGACTTCAACATAGGTGAAAAGCAGGACGTAGAGCCCAGGAGCAAGGATGTGTGTCAGATGAAAAAGCAGAATTCATGCACTGAGTGTGGGAAAAGCTTGGAAATAAATTCCAGTGTCATTAACCACCAGCACATGCACGCAACGAAGAGCCTGTACAAGTGCTCTGAGTGTGGGAGGAGCTTCAACAGCAGTTACAACCTTACCCGCCACCAACGCATCCACACAGGAGAGAGACCCTTTCAGTGTCCTGAGTGTGGGAAGAGCTTCAACAGCAGTTCCCATCTCACCTGCCACCAACGTATCCACAAAGGAGAGAAACCCTTTCAGTGCTCTGAGTGTGGGAAGGGCTTCAAAACGAAGTTTGAATTGAAGCTGCACCAGCGCATCCACACAGGGGAGAGACCATACAAGTGCTCTGAGTGTGGGAAGGGCTTCAAAAGCAATTCTAACCTCACCTGCCACCATCGCATCCACACAGGTGAGAGACCCTTTCAGTGTCCTGAGTGTGGGAAGAGCTTCAAACGCAGTTCTGAATTGAAGCAGCACCATCGCATCCACACAGGACAGAGACCCTTTCAGTGTCTGGAGTGTGCAAAGAGCTTTAAACGCAGATCTCATCTCAACACTCACAAGCGCACCCACAGAGCACAACGGCTGTAGAAGCTCCCCAAGACTCTGGGAACCTTCAAAAGCAGTTCCAGCCTCATTAGCGACCAGCACTGCCACAGAAGGTACAGATCCTGCAGAACCTCAAACTTGTGAAGAACTTCAGCCAAAGCCCCACCCTGGTTACGACCTGTGGCTTTGTGTTTTGAACCTTACAAATCCCTTGAGTAGAGGATGAGCTCTGCAGCCAAAATCCTTCTTCTCTGCTGCTCTTCTTTCTCCTCTTTGGATGCGAATTCTGCATGTTGCTCTCTGTCAGCTGCAGTCAAGGTGTTGAGCGGACACTCAAAGGAGAGTCCAGAGTGGGATGTGTCACAGCCACTGGAAACCCTCTGCCAGGTGGCACGTTTCTGCCAGGGCAGTGTGCAAGGACAGTCACCTCTTATCTCCCCTGTAGACACTCACCTGCTGTGGGACAACAGGTGAGGACCCAAAGGAAACCTCAGCTGGGCCGATACGTCGCCAGGAAGGAAGAAATTCTGTCTGCCGGGAGTGTGGGAAGAGCTTCATCTGGAGCTCAACCCTCAGTACACTCCAGAGAACCAACGCCGGGGAGATTCCCTGTGAGTGCCTTGACTGCAGGAAGAGATCCGTCCAGAGCTGGGAGCTCATCACACACCAGTGGATCCACGTGAGGAACCCTACAGACGTGCAGCCTGCAAGAAGAGCTTTGGCCACAGCTCGAACCTGCTGAGGTAGCAGAGTGTCTGCAGTTGGGTGAAGTCCAGGACGTGCCTGCACCAGTGAGTTCACGTGGCAGGAAGCCTTAGAAATGCCTCGAGTGTGAGAAGGGCTTTGTGCAGAGCACGAAGCTCCTCCCTTGCAGGAGATGGCAGTCGTTGCAGAAGTGCTACAAACGTCCCATGTGTGGGAAGAGCTTCAACCACAGCTCCCAGCTGAGCAAGCACCAGGGGATCCACTCAGGGCAGAGACCATAGATGTGCCTGCACTGCAGGAAGAGCTTCATCCAGAGCTCAGTCCTCGTTAAGCATTGCCCAGTCCACGTGAGACGGTGGCCCTGCAAGTGTCTCTCCTACAGGAAGAGTTTCTCCCAGGGCTGGCACCTCATTTCTCATGGGGAAAGCTCCAGGAGAGAGAGCTTGAGGATGCCCAAGGATGGGGTAGACTCCTGTGCTTCTCCCCACACAGGAAGAGCTGGCAAAGGAAATGGCATTGCTGGCTCCCTCTGCAGAAGGGACTTAACCCAGGAGCTTCAGATGGCCTTTCCTTGCTTCCCAAAGCAGTTCTCTCAGCATGCCCACGTTCCTCTTCTGCTCTTCCTGCCTGCAGCTTTTTGATGCCATTTCCATAGGAGAAGCGGCTGTGTGGGGATGTTCTGTGTGTCTGTGTGCGTGTGTTGCTCTCAGTAATTTCTGAGTGCGCAGACGAATGTGAGAGAATGGTTAGGAGAGCAGTAATGTGGCTCTTGGAGGTTTTCTGAGAATCATCTGTGGTGGAAAGGGAAGGGGGTGAATAAAGTAGCTGAGTTGTTCTGGAGCTTTCTTCACTGTGTTCTTGTTTCTTGTTCTTAAGGTGAATGTCAGCGTGTGGAATGAGGAGAGGGATAGGAGAGGGATAATATTCCACCTCTGCACACACTGGAATCAGCGCAGGCACAGGCAGAGCTCCCAAGAGATTGACCAGCCCCCCGTGGTGCCCATGTGCAAGGCTGTTACGCATTTCTGGTTTTTCATGTTGGAAACATGGAAAGTTGGAGGCCATGTGTGCTTCAGCATCATCAGCCTGTGTGAGACGTGGTGGGAATGGCCCTGTGAGGGGTGTGCTGTGTGTGATGGATGGCTCTGGGCTCTGCATGCTGGATATGCAGGGCCGGTGAGATGGGATGGGGTTGCTGTATGTACTGGTGGGCTGGATGGAACAGAGCTTACATTTAGAAATGCCATGGTTGACAGCCTCTGTGTATGGCTTAAGGGACGAGGAAATAAAATGGATGTCACTGTGGGAGCCTACTCAAAGCCTCTCAGCCTGGACAATGATGCCAATTAATTATTCTTAATTGTTTAAATGTGTATCTCAAGAGGAGCCTCACTTGCCCTAATGGGTCAGCAGCTTCCCGGAAATTGAGGGGGAATAGCACACAGACAACGAGCTCTGTGGTTTTCATGGCCAACTGATTATATATGACTGTTGAAGTCACTGGGGAGATGCTCGCACATCCACACAGGAGCGCAAGTACTCTTTGGCTTTTTAGGGGACGAAGTATCAGTCAGTGGGCAAAATACAGTGTGAGGGCGATCATTTTGCTTCTCAAATCTTCCTACTGCTGATGTTATCTACAGTGGCGATGGCTCACATTCTTTGAGCGAGGAAATGCAAAAGTGAGCCAAATGAGAAGCCAGTGAGTGTTTGGTGTCCCCTACTACCCTCCATCAAATGAGGCAGTAGAAAGAGCAAAAGGTTGACTGTTGGACACTCATCTTAGTGCATCTTAGTGCTTCACTGACCCAGACCTTAGAAGTGATTCTTTCTGCACAAGCTGACAGGTCAGCCCTCGCCTCCTGTGGTAGTGCCATGGTGCCAGAAACACCCAGCAGGACTCTGTGATCAGTCCGTGCTGTTGTGTCACAAGGAACAAGTAGTGACACTGCAGAGTAAGGCAATGCCAGGGTGAGTGCCAGTGCAGGAGTCGAGGTGAGTGTCTGCAGCGTGCAGGGAAAAGGAGGCAAGCGTAGGACTGCATAGAACAGCCTCTGGTGCAGATGGCCAACAGCACTGGCAAGGCTGGAGGGCCCCAACAGGAAACCAAGGTCTTGGTCAGCTTGGCTGCGGCAGTTGTGTCTGCTGCTGATGCTCCGGAGGGCACACGTTGTCCTCGTGACACTGGGGCCTCCTTGTTTCCTTGCAGCCCTGTAGGGAGGCCAGTAGGTGTAGTATCATTCTCCCTCCCAGAACGCTGCCCACCCACATCCCACTGACCGTGGGAGAGCGTTGGGCCATCTGTGAGGGACAGGACCACCTTTCCCAGAGGCTGCAGCTATGGCTTAACCCTTCTGTTTCATCAGACAAACCAAGGGCTTTCCTCAACCTCAAAGCACCTGCACAGGTCTTTCTTTGCCTGCCTGTAATCACGGCCTCCAATTATCTGCTCTAACACGTCTCTGGGGAGGCTTTGTTGGTAATGGCCCCACAGGGACCAATTAATACTCCAACACTCTCCAACATTTCTGGACAGCATTTTGGCTGCACCTTCATCAGTTGGCTACAGCAGTCTTCTCTCAGTAGCTGAAGCTCAACAGATACCACATACGCTGTGGGGCTCATTACAGTGCAGAAAGACCTAACAAGCCATTTCCCTCCAGTCTTCAAGACTTGTTCATGAGGGAGGACTCAGTGTGGCAGATAAGGTTTTCAAGGAGCACAGTCCAAAAAAGGAGTTGTCATCTGTAAGGGTATTTCTTCTTACAGCAGACACCGAGATGTCACTGAGTGCAGCACAACTCCTGTGACACGGATGGCAGCTCCGTCAGGGAGAGGGAGGTACAGCCAGCATGGGGATAGCATTGCGGGGATCCAAGAGGGAAATGTAGTCAGTGAGAGCTGATAACTGGACAGTGACCGCAACAGACAAAGATGGGAATTAATGCAGGTGGAGGAGAAAGAAGCCAGTGCAAGAGGAGGGATGCAGGGGGCCCGTTGCTGGTGGCCAAATGTGTGGTTGGTGCTGGTCCTGCTGGGTGTGGGGGATGCGTGGGAGGGAGCTGATTCCCCTGCAGGACCCAGGACTACAACCTCAGGATAAGATGCCTCAACTGATTCAGCGGAATCCTGTCCAGGTGGCTGCAGGGAGATGGGGATTGGGGGGGTGTGGGGAAGGAGTTCCTCAGCAGCACAGGGGCCTTCTCCTGCTAGGGGTGCTGCATGGGGCTGGGGGCTCAGAGCTGCACTGCATGCTCGGGGCGTTGCAGAGGGGACTTTTCAGGAAGGAGGACCAAACGTGGGACTTTCTGCCCTGTGTTCATTTTCCTACCCTTCTTCTGAGCAAGCCCCCTTGCATCCTCTCCCGCGGTCCAAGCCATGAAGCGCCTCCTCTGCAGCCAGAGCTCCAGCAGAGCAGAGCTGCATCTCTCCAGGCCTGAGCTCATTTCCTTCTGCAGCGCACGGGGGCTGAGAGCAGCTGCTCGGGGCTGTGGACAGCACAGTCTGTGAGGCTGGGAAGGAGCTGAATTTCTCTGAATGAGATGCCATCACGAGGACACTTGGCTCTCTCTCGAAGAGAGATGTCCTTCCAAGCTGGTGAGCTGCCCTGCAGGATGCACATCTCTCCCATAGCATCTCTGTGTTCCCTGAAAGCCCAGGGAGATGAAGTGGAGAGATGCTAAGAGAGATGTCACATTCTAAAAGTGAAACCAAGCACTCCTGCCACTTCACAATGGGCCCACCTGGGTGGGTCAGGACTGCTTTCTCCAGAGTCCACGGGCAGAGGCCTCTCCTCTTCCTTACATACTCAAACTCACGGAAAAAAATCTCAAGTCGTGGATCTGAACAGGCATTTTCCTCAGAGAAAGAAAAAGGATCGGATCGATTCTATGGCAGGAGGAAGGTCACCAAGGAATGGTACGGGGTTTTGCCAAGGGAAGCCTCACCTAACTTGCCTTTTTCTCTCCTTTGATGATTAGCCATGACCAGGAGCGGCAGATGCCCAACAGCAGCTCCATCAGCGAGTTCCTCCTCCTGGCGTTGGCAGACACGCGGCCGCTGCAGCTCCTGCACTTCTGGCTCTTGCTGGGCATCTACCTGGCTGCCCTCCTGGGCAACGGCCTCATCAGCACAGCCGTAGCCTGCGACCACCGCCTGCACACCCCCATGTACTTCTTCCTCCTCAACCTCGCCCTCCTCGACCTGGGCTCCATCTCCACCACTGTCCCCAAAGCCATGGCCAATGCCCTCTGGGACACCAGGGCCATCTCCTACACTGCATGTGCTGCCCAGGTCTTTCTGTTCTCATTCTTGTTGTCAGCCGAATTTTACCTCCTCACTGTCATGTCCTATGACCGCTACGTTGCCATCTGCAAGCCCCTGCACTACGGGACCCTCGTGGGCAGCACAGCTTGTGCCAGCCTGGCAGCAGCTGCCTGGGGCACTGGGCTTCTCAATGCTCTGCTGCACACTGCCAATACCTTTTCACTGCCACTCTGCCGAGGCAACACCGTGGACCAGTTCTTCTGTGAAATTCCTCACATTCAAAAGCTCTCTTGCTCGTACCCCTACCTCAGGAATCTCAGTCTTATGACATTCAGCGTAATTTTCTTTTTGGGGTGTTTTGTTTCCATTGTGCTTTCTTACGTGCAGATCTTCAGGGCTGTGCTGAGGATGCCCTCCGTGCAGGGACGGCACAAAGCCTTTTCCACGTGCCTCCCTCAGCTGGCCGTGGTCTCCCTCTTTATCAGCACTGGCCTCTTTACCTACCTGAAGCCCCATTCCATCTCCTCCCCAGCCATGGATGTGTCGGTGGCAATTCTGTACTCGGTGGTGCCTCCAGCAGTGAACCCCCTCATCTACAGCGTGAGGAACCAGGCACTGAAGGATGCCATCTGGGAACTGTTGTTATGGATGTTTTCCAGTAATCATAAAGACTCCATCTCTCTCCGCAGGTGACGTTTAGTGTATCCCACTCTAAGCTCGTGCTCGGTTGTTTTCCACTAGTATGTTTCTTTCTTTCATACATCTTTCATCTTTTCTAACTACTTGTCCTGCTTTCTATGCAGCAAAGGAAGTACATGGGCAGTGAGTGTTCTGGGGGTCCTGAAATGTGTGTTTGACACAAAGAGAAGATATTTTCACTTGTGCAGAGGTTCTCCACTGTGGAAAGGGGATTTAGCTGGGGGTCCTGAGGGAATAAGAGCCGGCCGTGAGCCAGCACTGCGCTCCTGTAGCCTGGGTGGCCAATGGTACAACAGAGGGGTGTCCAGCAGGGACAGGGAGGTGATCGTCCTCCTCTACTCAGCCCTTGTAAGGCTCCATCTGGAGCGCTGTGTCCAGGCCTGGGGAAACCAGCGCAAGGAAGACATGGAGCTGTTGGAGCAGGTCCAGAGGAGTGCCACAAAGATAATCAGAGGGCTGATGAAAGATTGTGGGAGTTGGGATTGTTTAGCTGGAGAAGGAAGGGTCCGGAAAGACCTCATTGTGATCTTGTGATACCTGAAAGGAGCTTACAGGCAGGAGAAGGGCTGGCTTTTTATGCTGGAAGATAGCGATAGGACAAGGGGCAATGGAGTTAAACTGAAGAGGGGAGGTTAATGTTGGATGTTGTGAAGAGATCCTCCACGCAGAGGGTGGTGAGGCACTGGAAGAGGCTGCCCAGAGCATTTGTGGATGCCTCATCAGTGGAGGTGAGTGGAGTGGCCAGGCGTGATGTGTTCCTGGCAGTCTGGTCTTGCGGTTGGCAAGCCTGCCCACAGCACAGGTTTGGAACTAGATGATCCTTCTGATCCTTCCAACACAAGCCATTCTCTGATTCTGATTCAGTGGATATAACTTGGACTTAATAAAATCTACTTTGACAGAACTATGCCTCTTGCTTTCCTTTGCTGTCAATTAACCATATCCATCTGTGTCGTCATGGTGTTTTTCCTGCGTGTCAGGAAGCTGGGAATTGGTGCCTAGTGCTAACTCTAACCCATAGACTAAACCTTTAATCTAACCCTAACCCCAACCCTAACTCCTAAGCCATAACTCCAACTCCTAACCTTAAAGTCTAACCTTAACCCTTTCTTGTCCTAAACTTCAACCTAAACTCAAACTCTTCCCCCTAAACACTAACCCTCATCACAGCCCTCGCCCTAACACTAACTCAAGTGCTAGCACTTCACCTAACGCTAAATCTAATCCTTAGTGCTAGCCCCGGCCCTAACTCTTCTTTTTAACCTAACCCTAACACTGAACCCTGTCCCTGACCCTCCGGTTGGTTGGCAGCTGGTTATCAGGTGGGGTAAATCAGGCTGCTGCTCTTTCAAGTCACTTCCCAAGATGGATGGAATTCTCAGCATGAGTCGGACAGAACATGTTGACATAGCTTACTAAGTAGGTCACTCCAACCGTATGTGAGCCCAGAAATTGAGAGAAGTATGCATCTGGAAGTGAATAAGGAGGAAGAGACTTATTCTGGGAACACGACAGGAAGGA